>NC_030686.2:11008863-11308863 GCF_000004195.4 Xenopus tropicalis | reverse complement strand
CCCCAGTCCCTTTTCCTCCTATGTCAGTAACTTAACCCCTTTTTTTCTCATAGGCCAGGCAATTATTTATAGAGTTGGAGCCAGCCTAAATGATCTGTCATCTATCTATCTATCTATCTATCATCTATCTATCTATCTATCTATCTATCTATCTATCATCTATCTATCTATCTATCTATCTATCTATATATCTATCATCTATCTATCTATCTATCTATCTATCTATCATCTATCTATCTATCTATCTATCTATCTATCTATCTATCAATCTATCATCTATCTATCTATCTATCTATCTATCAATCATGATCTATCTCTAGCCATATCTATCTATCTACTGTATCTATCTATCTTTCTATCTATCATCTATCTATCTCTATCCATATCTATCTATCTATCTATCTATCTATCTATCTATCTATCTATCTATCATCAATCCATATCTATTTATCTATCTGTCTATCTACCTATCTCCATATCTATCTATCTACTGTATCTATCTATCTTTCTATCTATCATCTATCTATCTCTATCCATATCTATCTATCTATCTATCTATCTATCTATCTATCTATCGATCATCTATCTATCTATCATCTATCTATCTATCTATCTATCATCTATCTATCTATCTATCTATCTATCCATATCTATCTATCTATCTATCTATCTATCTATCTATCTATCTATCGATCATCTATCTATCTATCTATCATCTATCTATCTATCTATCTATCATCTATCTATCTATCTATCTATCTATCTATCTATCTATCCATCCATATCTATCTATCTATCTATCTATCTATCTATCTATCATCTATCATCTACTATCTATCTATCTATCTATCTATCTATCTATCTATTATCTATTTATCTATCTGTCTGTCTGTCTGTCTGTCTATCTATCTGTCTATCTATCCTGTTATCTCTGTTCCTAGCTGTTATTAGCCGTCACAATGTAGCCGTGTAGCTATTTATATTTATATACCTATACCTATCTCCATCCATATCTATCTATCTATCTATCTATCTATCATCTATCTATCTATCAATCTATCTATTTATCTATCTATCATCTATCTATCTATCTATCAATCATGATCTATCTCTAGCCATATCTATCTATCTACTGTATCTATCTATCTTTCTATCTATCATCTATCTATCTCTATCCATATCTATCTATCTATCTATCTATCTATCATCTATCTATCTATCTATCTATCTATCTATCTATCTATCATCTATCCATATCTATTTATCTATCTGTCTATCTACCTATCTCCATATCTATCTATCTATCTATCTATCTATATATCTATCTATCTATCATCTATCTATCTATCTATCTATCTATCTATCTATCCATATCTATTTATCTGTCTATCTACCTATCTCCATCCATATCTATCTATCTATCTACTATCTATCTGTCTGTCTATCTATCCTGTTATCTCTGTTCCTAGCTGTATCAGCCGTCACAATGTAGCCGTGTAGCTATTTATATTCATATACCTATACCTATCTCCATCTATATCTATCTATCTACTATCTATCTATATCTATTTATCTGTCTATCTACCTATCTCCATCCATATCTATCTATCTATCTATCTATCTATCTACTATCTATCTATCTATCTATCTATCTATCTATCTATCTATCTATTATCTATTTATCTATCTATCTATCTATCTATCTGTCTGTCTGTCTGTCTGTCTGTCTGTCTGTCTATCTATCTATCTATCTATCTATCTATCTGTCTGTCTGTCTGTCTGTCTGTCTGTCTGTCTGTCTGTCTGTCTATCTATCTATCTGTCTATCTATCCAGTTATCTCTGTTCCTAGCTGTATCAGCCGTCACAATGTAGCCGTGTAGCTATTTATATTCATGAGTCCACTGTCCCTTTGTGAGCTTAATAGCCTAAAGAAAATGCTGGATATGAGGGGCAGGATGTATTTCTGCTGCAACAGAAAGGTAAATGCGAGTGGGCTTCTGGCTCTTATTTAGCAGTAGGAAATATTTCTGACAAATTACAATGCAGGCTATTTTGCTTATAAGGAGACAATACACAAATGGGAAATATTGTTCTATGCGGGTTGGATAGATACAAGCTGTGCAAACAGTAATTCAGATATTGCCGTTCAGCTTCAGTAAACAGATAAACAAGAAAGCTGGATTTGGCTAACAATTAAATGAAAGGGGGGTGAGCCCTGTGCTATGCCAGGATAATCAAGAATAATTGTAATTTCAGAACTGAAATGCGTGCCTCCTATATACGGCCAGGCAGGCAGGGCCAATAAGAGGTTCCATTGTACCATAACCCCCATATGAGATCAAACCTGTATCTGCTGTAAGAATGGATTTATTTCATGGCATCCCTTGCCATAATTTACAATGTCCCCCCCTCCCTCAATGTTGGGGGCTGAGCTATGATGCTAGTAACATTTGGGGGTGCAGTTATGATCAGTGGTGTAACTACTTTGCCCCCCTTCGGAAAAAATCTTTAGTAGCAAACTTACCAGGCCTGACGCGCTCCCCCCCCCCCCCCCCCCCCCACTCGGGTATAAATCCCCATTCCCTGCCCACTCTCCTACCTCGGAGCTGGTGTGGAGCAGGGATTTCTATGTAAGATGGAGGCAGCAGACCCCACAGTCTGGGCCCCTCTGTCCCTGGCCTCCCCTGTCTTCGGGCCCCCTGCAACCTTGGGGTCCGTTTCCTCTATTGTTACTCAACTGGTTATGATGTCAGGATGGGGCTATGACATCACGGGAATGCATTTGGCCCGATTATTGTTTCTGAATCAGACAGCTTTTTGAAAAATCATTACATTCCTTGCTTCCCACTATAAGGGGAAACCATGCAGAGTTGCAAGAGCACTAGGGGGTGCAAGAGTGCTCATACAGAGATCACTTCTGCCCAAGGTCTGGCTGTGCTATGGTCACCACCATTGCCCTACCCTGGCATAGGGTGCAGGATGACGGCATCAGTATGATGGCCTCGGGGGCTAAGCCGTAATATTGGGGGGTTGGCCAGTGATATTTGGGTGGAGTTGTGATGCCAGGGGCAGGGTTATGACATGGGATATGTTTGGCCCAGTTTTTGTTTTCTGACCAGACAAACCCTTAAACCAAGCTATTTAGTTAAAAACTAAACATGGCAACTCTAGTCAGTGCTCTTAATAACGCTCAAGTTGGAGGATAGGTAGGATCCAGGAGTTGGGACACCTATGCACCTTCCCCCTGCCATGCCACATGAATACAATACAGCCGAGCAGGCAACAGTGTATTCACGGGACACTCACAGGTATAGACAGGTAGTGTATATGTGTATATATAACCCTCCATCTTGTAACTATTCCCAGTCACCCCTGGTTGTTGGCATATGCTGAGATTTGTAGTTTGGCCAACCCAGATATAGTAACTAAGAAATATACCAAGCCATATATAAGAACTTTATGTCTTTTTACTTTTTCCTCGCCACGCCGGCATTGGATGTCCAGGGAAAATGACCTCTCCTTTCTGCTCAAAGGTGGAGAGCAATGGCGTAACAAGAAGTTATTGGTCCCCACAGTAAAATCATGGGCCCCTGCTGGGAATAGTACATTATTCATATTTCAATAAATGTACATTGAAACTTCCTATAAATCAGTGGGCCCCCCCAGCAGTTGCAAGGTTGGCTTCCTCAGTAGTCATACCCTTGGTGGAGGGCACACGTGCCTTTCTGATCTTCTCAAAGAGACCTGCGCTTTTCAAAATGCCCTTGACCGCTGACAGGCACTTTCCATGCATTTGAATAAGAAACACAGTGCTTCAGGCAAAATACGAGCACGGTCAGGCGGGTATCGCTCAGCCACATGGAAGCGCTTCTTCCTGCACGATACCCACCTCTTATTGCTAGCGTCTGTCATAAGGGGTGGGATTCCCAGTCCCATCAACTGGACCGAAGTCATTGTTTCATTACAGATAAAAATATGACTATTAGTACAGGTATGGGATCCATTATCCGGAAACCCGATATCCAAAAAGCTCAGAATTACGGAAAGCCTGTCTCCCATAGACTCCATTTTAATCAAATAATTCAGATTTTTAAAATTGATTTTCTTTTTCTCTGTAAAAATAAAACAGTGCTTTGAATTTGATCCCAGCTAAGATATAATTACCCCTTATTGGGGGCAGAACAGCCCTATTGGGTTTATTTCATGGTTAAATGATTCCCTTTTCTCTGTAATAATAAAACAGTACCTGTACTTGATCCCAACTAAGATATAATTACCCCTTATTGGGGCAGAACAGCCCTATTGGGTTTATTTCATGGTTAAATGATTCCCTTTTCTCTGTAATAATAAAACAGTACCTGTACTTGATCCCAACTAAGATATAATTACCCCTTATTGGGGGCAGAACAGCCCTATTGGGTTTATTTCATGGTTAAATGATTCCCTTTTCTCTGTAATAATAAAACAGTACCTGTACTTGATCCCAACTACGATATAATTACCCCTTATTGGGGGCAGAACAGCCCTACTGGGTTTATTTCATGGTTAAATGATTCCCTTTTCTCTGTAATAATAAAACAGTACCTGTATTTGATCCCAACTACGATATAATTACCCCTTATTGGGGGCAGAACAGCCCTATTGGGTTTATTTAATGGTTAAATGATTCCTTTTTCTCTGTAATAATAAAACAGTACCTGTACTTGATCCCAACTAAGATATAATTACCCCTTATTGGGGCAGAACAGCCCTATTGGGTTTATTTAATGGTTAAATGATTCCCTTTTCTCTGTAATAATAAAACAGTACCTGTACTTGATCCCAACTAAGATATAATTACCCCTTATTGGGGGCAGAACAGCCCTATTGGGTTTATTTAATGGTTAAATGATTCCCTTTTCTCTGTAATAATAAAACAGTACCTGTATTTGATCCCAACTAAGATATAATTAATCCTTATTGGATGCAAAATAATCCTATTGGGTTTAATTCATGTTTTATTAATTTTTCAGTAGACTTAAGGTATGGAGATCCAAATTACAGAAAGGCCCCTTATCCGGAATACCCTTGGTCCCGAGCATTCTGTATAACGGGTCCTATACCTGTATAGATAAATGTCTGTGTTGGCAATAGGAGCCAACCCTCACCCTGGGGACTGAGGAGCTTACACTCAAGTACCAAACCCTAGGGAATACTGACATTTAAAGCTTTTTCTGCCCAGCTTGCTCTGAATTCTTGGCAAGCGGTTCCTTTCATGTGTCCCTGCTACTAAATTGCTGCAAGTCAGAGAGAGAGAGAATAGAGTTCTAGGGTGGCGCAGCCAGGCGAGGAGAGAGTGCTGCCCCCTGAGGATACACTGTATGTGCCTCCGATGGAAGGACGAGAGTCTGAGAGTGTAAATAGCATCTCCATTTGGCACACTCCACTGCTTTCCCCTGCTTGGATGCCGATCAATATTCCGCAGCCTCTTTTTGGCTCTATGGTAAACTGTAAGTGGCTACAAATCCTGGCTCAGTCATCCGGGAGAAAATATTCCAGGGTGCATAAACAATGTGTACTGCTTGATACAACATCTCAGCAACAATATCTATAACAGATCTGCCAATATAAATAACACAGATAATTAACCTGCTGGCCGCCAGTGTGCTGGGTTACACCCAGATAGGCTAAAGGTGCCCATACACGTGAAGATCCGCTCGCTTGGTGAGGTGGCCAAGTAAGCGGATCTTCTCCTGATATCCCCACCTACGGGTGGGCGATATCGGGGAACATGTAGGCTAATTCGAATTCAAATTATAATGGCGGCAATGGGGCAGTCGGTTCGGGGACTGCATCAACGAGCCAATGTGGTCCCCAATCCGATTAAATCTTTTAACCTGCCCGAACGATATCTGGCCAATTTGAGGCCAGTTATTGGTCGGGCATGCCCCTCGTTCCTGCCCCTACATGGGCCGATTAGCTGGTCCAAGGGGCTGATATCAGCAGCTACAATTGCCCCGTGTATGGCCGCCTTTAGGAATCTTATAAATCAGAGATAGGACTGAGCAGGGGCCACTGCCCTTAGTCACACTCATAATGTGGCCCTGCATAAAGTATCCTCATCTCTGATTTTCCAAGTGACAAACCTTGAAAGGGGTGGTTAAGCTAACTTTTAATATGTTATAGAATGGACAATTCTAAGCTACTTTTCAATTATCCTTCATTATTTTTTATTTATAGTTTTTAATTATTTGCCTTCTTCTTCTGACTCTTTCTGGTTTTCAAATGGAGGGGTCACTGACCCCGGCAGCCAAAAAACGATTTTTTTGTTATTGTTCATTTTCCTACCTTATTTTTCAACTTAAGTCCTCTCCTGTTCATATGTCAGTCTCTCATTCAAGCCACTTCCTGGTTGCTAAGGTAATTTGGTTCCTAGCAACCTGCTGAAACTCCACTGAAGAGAAGCTGAACAAAAAGTGAAATAACTAAAAAAAACTGCAAATAATAAAAAATGAAGACCAATTGCAAGATGTTTCAGAATATCACTCTCTACATCATACTAAAAGCTAACAGAAAGGTGGACAATCCCTTAAGTTTATAATGCATGCCTTGATATGACCTAGAAGCCTGGGTGATTTGGGCCGTATTGCCCAAGCTTTTTGCCCAAGGTGTTGCATCATCCCAATATTTTTTTGAAACACAGCCAGGGTGTATCTGGCAATAGATCTGTGTGGATGAGGCATCGGCAAAAGGAAGAGTGACCAAAACCACCCCTAACTTATTCAGCTCATTAAGGATATCACCCTAAATTAATGGAACAGTTTTATTTTATATAATATCCAACTTTCAGCCATTGGCCTTCTCATTCTGATAACTGAAATGTAAATGTGGCGAATATAACGGAAAGGAAAATGTGGCCCTGAACACAATGTGTGCAGGTAACAAAATCCAAAATCCACTGTGTGTCATTGCCCTATTCCTCTTATCAGAGAGACAGTATATATACATATATATATATTTTATATATATTTATACGCACCTTCTTTTCAACACAAGCAGAATAATTGGAACTTATGCTGTAAATACCCTTTGTTGTGACCATTTCGGCTTATAGATATGCAGAAGTTAATTACGCAAAGGGATTATCTAATTATCTACCTCACCAGGCCCAAACATGGAGTATCCTCAGTCTCGCTGCTTAGCTGAAGAAATAATGAAAATCATAGATTTTTCCTGATTAAACAATAGGCAGAAAGAATGTTCAGCACTCATACACTCATGTTGTGCAAGGGGGTATATTGCCCCTTTAATAAGTTCTATTTCAGGGTGCCATATGCAAACAGTATAACTGGAGCTGAAATGTGGGGTCACCCTCTCAGTCTGTGCCCCAGGACCTTCCCATTACCCTCCTCATTAATGGGCTCTGATGTGCAGCTCAGCTTCTCGTGGGTTCCACGCTGTGCCGAATATGCTGTATTTTGCAGATTAATGCCTTTGTCAAAAAGGTATGCTTAGGGCCCTCTTACACAAGCACAACAGAAGGGAATTGCTGAACTGCAGTGCTCTCCTAATGTGTTCCTGCAATGTTCTATAGATGAGAAGCACTCGGCTGAGAGAGAATCTCCCGAGAGCACAAACTCTCCATCTCATTCAGTCTCATTTCATTTTACAGAGCAAGCTGTTTCCTTTCAGTTTGATAGATAGAACCATTCAAAACAATCAGTAAATTGTCCCCCCCCCCCCTCTTTCTTACAATGACTCCCCTTACCTTTCTGTTTCTAAGTATTCTGAGCAGCCCCGGATCCCAACCTACATCCTATTCGCATATATAAGAGGCTCGTTAGATAACAACAGAGTGAGACGAACCCCTGGGAGATTTACTGACGTACTTGGGTTCCTTCAGAGTAAATATCATTTCAGAACTGCGGTGTGAGATCTTCGTTGCAAGCATAAAGCCATGAAGGTTGTGTTTCACTTGCCCCTATGTATGATTGTAAGCAGGGGTATTTCTATAGAGCAGGGGTGGCCAAAATGTTGATTGCGGTCCACCAGTCAATCCCCCGTGGATTTCTGGTGGACCGGTGTCAGCATAGGGCAGGCAGAGTATGGCACACACAGGCAACATAGGGCAGGCAGAGTATGGCACACACAGGCAGCATAGGGCAGGCAGAGTAGGGCACACACAGGCAGCATAGGGCAGGCAGAGTATGGCACACACAGGCAGCATAGGGCAGGCAGAGTAGGGCACACACAGGCGGCATAGGGCAGGCGGAGTATGGAACATAGAGGCAACATAGGGCAGAGTATGGCACACACAGACAGCATAGGGCAGGAAGAGTATGGCACACACAGGCGGCATAGGGCAGGCGGAGTATGGAACATAGAGGCAGCATAGGGCAGAGTAGGGCACACACAGGCAGCATAGGGCAGGAAGAGTAGGGCACACACAGGCGGCATAGGGCAGGCGGAGTATGGAACATAGAGGCAGCATAGGGCAGAGTATGGCACACACAGGCAGCATAGGGCAGGCAGAGTAGGGCACACACAGGCAGCATAGGGCAGGCAGAGTAGGGCACACACAGGCAGCATAGGGCAGGCAGAGTAGGGCACACACAGGCGCCATAGGGCAGGCAGAGTATGGAACATAGAGGCAGCATAGGGCAGAGTATGGCACACACAGGCAGCATAGGGCAGGAAGAGTATGGCACAGACAGCCAGCACATGGCAAACAGAGTATGGCACACACAGGCAGCATAGGGCAGGGTGAAAAATGGAGGGGCTCACAGGTGTAAACAATGCAGGGCTTTACAGCCTGATTCTGAGCTGTGAATAATGCAGAGGCCAGTTGATCTCTATAATACCATTTAAAGCTTACACAAAGGTAAGTAGGCACAGCAGCCAAATAGATGGGGGGGCTACACATAGAAACACTAGCTTATCTAAAAGCAGTTCTAATGTGTAGCGCTGGCTCCTTCTCTCAGACTCAGGCACAATGCACTGAGTAGGCGCCTACACACCAATATTACAGCTACAAATACATTTGTTGGTTTAAGAATAAATGTTTAAATGGCAGAGGGAATTATTTGCTATGTAAATATTGTCCCTTATGGAAAGCATGTTATGCTAGCCTGAGGCCACTGAGGGCTCACCAAGAGGAGACTATGGATGTGCTCTTGTATAAGATGCCTTTATACCCCCAGCTTTTGTTGCGCAGGAGCCTGGGCACTTTCCCATTTCCCAGAACCTTTTGGATTTCCTTTTGCTCAGTATTTAACTGCAAGTCCCTTGCTAGCCGTCCCTGACAGCCGTGTACCTCATTATAGTCACAATTAATTTACAATTACAATACATTGATATTTAACCTACTTGCATCAATGAAACCCACAGCTGTGCAGTACCTGTTTCCCCAGTCCTTGATCTCTTTCCATTCCACTTGCGCTGGCTCCCAATGGAACCAACCTGGCAGGGGCACAATAAAACCATCTCTGTGACTGAACCCTGTAACTGGCATTTGCTCACTAGAAGAATAACTGGAACATCCATCTCCCTACAGAGCCATAAACAATGGAGACTGCAGTGTTAATTTCCTGGGCTACTGACAGCATAAGTCTGGCTACAAAGCCAGGACATAGATATAATTTCTTGTTCTTTTTAGGTTACATAAAGGAGATAGGCAGGATAATTGAAACACTGGCAAACACAGATAAAATATATTCAATTTTTTTTTTAAAGGGGATGGATTATGTTCTTTTTAAGTTGAAATAAAAACAGCTTGTTATATAGTCCAGATGGGTTTATTTTCAGTTCAGTAATTGCCATCAGGAATGTATCAGAAATGCTCTACAGGGCCCCCTGCTGGTGAGTTTTAGCATCTGCATAAGCCAACATTGCAAACAGAGAAGGAAGCGCCATTTGTGATGCAGTATTTACCAGAGCTGCCAACCCCAGGAGTTCTTTTCCCAGACTGGGGGGTGCATGGCCCACCGGGGCTACCGCCCCTGGGCCCCCCCCGTACCTCCCAAGATGCCCCTGCTGTAGCCCCCACAACCCCTGCAGGGGAACCCACCACACACCCATGACACCAATGATTTACCCATTATATCATTGTCTATTGCAATAAAATAAATGATTTTAAGATAATTATATACCCCTCTTGTACAATATAAGAATTTTAGAAGCCAATAAGGAGTCAAAGGGCAATATAAAGGCACAAAACGGCAGGGTGAGTTGTGCAGTTCATGGAACTCCAAAGCGGCAGCTATCATAGCTGTAATAAACAAGGGTGTTCAGTAGCCAGTGATAGATATATTTGTTACTCTCTGACATCAGAGCGTGGTATTTATAAAAGCTATTCCACACCTCAAGATGAAACCATCTCTTTTTATTTCAAGGGATGCCCCTTAGCGCTCACCTAAGGTAGGAGATATTGGGCTAATTACAATGATGGAAATAGGAGCCATTAGAACAAGGACCACATTAATTAGCCAATGCTCATTCCAATGGGAAAATCACACCTGTCCGATCGACATCTGGACGATTTTGACAGATATTGATCCGAGAGGCCAATCGGAAGGCTCCATACATGGGCAGATAACCTGAAGGGTCTGAATTGGCAGCTTAAATCTGCCCATGACCTTTAGTCATGTTTTCTTCATTACAATCAATCCCAGCTTAATGAAAATAAAAGATATAATTCATTCACATACGTATAGAGAAATAAATATAAATCATATTGTATAACATTAGAATGTAAAAGTCACCCCATGCAGGGCTATATTTAGGCCCGATGCCACCCTAGGCTCCCAGACCTAAATATGCCCCCACACCTAAATATGCCCCCTATACGCGACCCCTGATTTTCTATGGAAATTTGTGGCGGTGGCTAAGGGGATATTATATATATAATTTTTAAATTTAAAACAAATATATAGGAATCAGGCCAGCCACCCAGGTGCTTTAATATACATATGGCCTTGGTTCCATGACCTGTATAAATGCCCTTGCCTGTAGTTCCACCCACAACCTTTTTTGTGACTGCTAATGTTTTTATGTTACAATGAAATTCACTTTATTTTCTGTATATTATAACATGCAGGTTTCATGTAGCCATGTGACACAAGTGACTTTACTATATGCATATAAGGAGACATTTTATAGGAAAATCATAGGTTTTTTTGCATTATGGTTCTGTATTCTTTCCTTTTTGTTTTATGTCCACTGAGTGCATTCAGCTGTGTGCCTGTAATTATCATTTGCATTCGGCATGTGTTTCTAATGGCTGCTAGTGGTTACCTGATAGGGGCTCTGCGTTGCTGTCTCTTTGCCCAGGGTGAAACTGTTACCTGCCCTCTAGTATTACACATCTCCCAGTGTATCTCCCTTTGTCTCTTTTGGGATAAACAGACCCCTTCCTGCTGGCCCTCCTGACTTGGTCTGCCTTTCTCCGCTGCTGGTGAGTAACCTATAAGTACTTATTATGTGCTGCACTTGCACCAAGGGGTAGATGAATGGCACAGAGAGAAAGAGAGAGAGCGCCAGATGGTGCTGTACAAATAATGTCCGACCTGTTTGTACAGAGGAACAGCACTGAGACAGGTAAAAGAGGCAGAAATCTCCTTTCCTTGCTATTCCTTCTCTCCCAATGGTTCTACAAAGGTCTAGTCACATTTATATACTTTGTGCTTTCTGTTGGATCAGTGAGGGGACTTGAGGAACCTGGGAAACATGTTTTAATATTTTACTACATGAGGAAATACATTACACTAATAACAACCTGCAGTCATCCAGGACTTAAACTATAACTCTCAATATCCCCAATAGTCTTCAGTTGCCCTTTTGAACATTCAGTGTTTTTATAAAGTGTTCTGGACCTGCATCTTTTTAGGGCTCCTATAACTTTGGGAATCAGACTTTTTCTATAAGTACACACTAAAAGAGCTAATCAGTCAGTGCTCCACTGGGCCCCCTATACATCCTAGGCTCTCTGCAGCCCCAAGGGTCTGCTTCTGATATACTGTAGTTACCCTGTGTATCAGGCAGCAAAGCTTTATTAAAGACCCACTGAACCCTCAATTTTTCCTGCACAAGTGTGAAAAGCCTTAGCTGCCATAGCTTTTTAGTATCCTAAATGTTCCATAAGACTCAGGCCAGATATTTAAAGGCATAGTTCACATTTAAGCTAACTAATGGCCAATAGCAACTTTTCAACTGGTATTTTTTAAAATCTTCTAGTTTCTTAATTATTTCCCCTTTTCTATCTCTTTTATCAGCTTCCAAAGAGGTGGTTGCTGACCCTGGTACTAAAAAAAACTTGTTTTTCTTCTTTATGAGCAGGGTTAGACTGGGGTGTGCTGGGCCCACATGGGTTGCCGCCCCAGGGCCCCCACACATCCCCAAGGGCCCCCACTGTGGTCCCCCTCCCCACCCCCAATCACCTGTACATCAGGGGAGGGATATCAGTAGGGGAGCGCTGGCGAGGATTGGGTCCGGATCGGCCGGGTTTTTCCCTAGTGCCCTGCCGGCCCAGTCCCACCCTGTTTGTGAGGCTACAGTTGTATTGTTGTAGCTATTTTTTATAGCATATATTTCTATTCATTTCCTCTCCTATTCATCTTCCAGTCTCTCATTCAAACCGCTGCCTGGTTGCTAGGGTAAAGTGGTCACCAGCAACCATATCACTGCCAGACCTCAAAGCATCCTTTAGGGCCCTTGTACCTTGAGTTCAAGATATTATATCCTTATTGTTTTAATATTATAGTTTTATAATTGCTCTGCATTTATTCCAGTACAAATAGTTTCTTTTTAGCCAAATGTAAAGATGCCAAACAGTTCTGTACTTAGAGGGTAGTGCAGTTTGAAGGGGGACATTGGATGGGGTAGTGTGCTACTTACCTACGGCAATGCTATATGTGAACCTGCAACTGCTCCCCGGGCTTTGCTTTCTTCTGTTGGGTCCCTGCTGCTGAACCTCTTGCTGCTTCACAAGCTATTATTCCGGAAGCAGCAGCCATCTAAATACTTGTGTATTATAAAACTAATGTATCACCCCCTGCCGGAAAATATATCAGAAATCACCAGCTCTGTGACCTGCATAAAAGCACTTAGCCGGCAGCTTTGTGCCTGAACTCGGACACAAGCTCCAATTTGCTTATTTTCTACAAAGAGATCTGCATTATACCTTTTATACAGACGCTGAAAGTGCTGGCCCATTTATACTGAAGGGCCATATGCATGTAATATATCCTGTTCAATGGGGAAGAGAAGAGAGCAGTACAGTGCAGGCAGTACAGGTAAAAAGGCAATTGAGCAATCAATGTGCTATTAGGGGCTGGTAAGAGCAAGGGATAGTGGGTAAATGGGCAGTTTCCGAGGGGCAGTGGTAAGAAATTCTAATAATAAAACTACAGATTGCATGCGGTTCACCAACATGGGTACCTTGGGGGCAAATTATAGCACTTCTAAAAATGGCGTCAGTGACAGCATCTGATTCACTTGACGCAAATCATTTGTAGCTATGAGTCATTATGGGAAGCCTGAAATTATCATCAGGTCCAGACTAGAAGTAATTCTAGGGTTCCCATGAAATTCATGAGTGGGTGGCACAATGACACTCGATATAGATCAATAAGGAGCATGTATGGGTGCAAGTATCTTACCATTAAACATCAAATCTCAGTTTGTCATCTTATTAACTGCAGTTGTGCCTGCATTCTTATATAAACGTCTTTGGATCCTTTGGTATAGATGTATTAAATAACAGTAACTACAAGGAGATAATTAGGCCCCCATATGTAATAAAAGACATTAAGTTTGCCCAGGTGCAGTAGCCCATAGCAACCAATAAGATGAATTCTTTTAAACCAGTGACTAGTAAATGGTACCTGCTGATAAGACCAGTAGCAAACTTTGCACTTATTATTAGATTTCCCAGAACTTTGTTTCTTACCAAATACAGGTATGGGATCTCTCTAGGATCAGTCTACTGAAAACTCAATGAAACAATAATTAAACCCAATAGGATTGTTTTGCCTCCAATAAGGATTCATTATATCTTAATTGGGATCAAGTACAGGTACTGTTTTATTATTACAGAGAAAAAGGGAATCATTTAACCATTAAATAAACCCAATAGGGCTGTTCTGCCCCCAATAAGGGGTAATTATATCTTAGTTGGGATCAAGTACAGGTACTGTTTTATTATTACAGAGAAAAGGGAATCATTTAACCATTAAATAAACCCAATAGGACTGTTCTGCCCCCAATAAGGGGTAATTATATCTTAGTTGGGATCAAGTACAGGTACTGTTTTATTATTACAGAGAAAAGGGAATCATTTAACCATGAAATAAACCCAATAGGGCTGTTCTGCCCCCAATAAGGGGTAATTATATCTTAGTTGGGATCAAGTACAGGTACTGTTTTATTATTTCAGAGAAAAAGGAAATCATCTTTAAAAATTAGAATTATTTGCTTATAGAGTCTATGGGAGAGCTTTCTGGATAACGGGTTTCTGGATAACGGATCCCATACCTGTACTGTAACAAAAAATGCCTTACCGGCACGGCGGGGACGCCCGCCGCGCCGCCGTCAGCGGGGACGCCCGCCGCGCCGTCCTCCTCATGCGCCGGCTTCCTCATAGTGGGCGCGCGCGCGCGCGCTCCCGCATTTAAAGGCGCATGCGCGCTGACGTGATGACGTCAGCGCGCAATGGCGCGAATTTCAAAGATATTTAAAGGGACGTTTGTTTACATTTTGTTGCCCGTGATAGGATTCGATTCCTGGTGCCTTCCTGAGCCTTGTGCATTCTTGTTCCTGTATTTCTGATAGTATTTCTCCTGTTTTGACCCGGCCTGCTCTTGACTTTCCTGAAATCCGTAACCTGACCCCGGCTTGTACTTTTGACTCCGATTTTGCCTAAACCCGCTACTTGATTATCTGGTTGACCATTGCCTGTCTGACGATCCCTGTTTTCCGCCTGCCTCGACCCAGCCTGCCTGACGACGAACTTGTTTAAACCCTATTTGTACCGTGATCTCGGCCTAACTAACTTTATCTACAGTCGTGCCCCTTTGCTTGCCAGAACTCCTGCCTTGTTCCTCTCGTTAAGTCCAGGTGGCATCTGAGTAGCTGAGGGCTCCTCCCGAAGCCAAAGGCGGTCACATTACTGGTGAAGCCGAGCCGAGACCAAGGAACTTGGCATTTGTTCTGGTTTAGGGTGCCGACCGTGACATGTACTACTTGAGATCTGATGTGTTTTCGCCCAATTATTCAATATAGGACATGGCCCAGGCAGATTGGGGTAGCAATTCTAGGCCATTACATGCATTCCTATTACATGCTGTATATTTCTGTGCAATAATATTTATTCCTGTGAGCTTGGGGCCAATGTGATTAACAATAAATTGACTGGCCGGTACTGGTTGGCTTTACCTTCCTGCTCTCCTTTAGAAAAACTGGGTCTTGTGGATTTAATTATGTAGAAATGAACTGCTCGCACTCCATTCCAGCTCTTCTGGTGCTGAGAAATGACTGAATGTGTACAGAATATTTCTGGCCTTCAAAGCAATTAATTACAAGGAAATACACATTCCAGCTCATTAAATCTTTAAAAGCAGAGGGCGCATCTACAGGAATCCTCTGGATGCGCTCAAAGCTCAGAGACGAGTGACCTAAGCATTCCCAGATAATGCCCCCGGGGCAAATGTGATTGGAGCGTTCCCCTCTCTCTGCTGGTTTGGTAAAGGTTTGTTTGGATAGCGGAGCTGCCATGAAATAGTCACATAAAGGAAAACTATACCCCCAGAATGAATACTTAACAAATAGTTTATATCATATTAAGTGACCTATTAAAGAATTTTACCAAACTGTAATATATATATATATATATATTGGTAAGATTTGCCCTTTTATATCTTTATCTTTTCCCTTGAGCCGCCATTTTGTGATGGGCTGTGTGTTCCCTCAGAGATCAGCTGACAGGAAATAATGCAGCTCTAACTGTAACAGGAAGTAGTGTGGGAGTAAAAGGCAAAACTCTGTCCATTCATTGGCTGATGGGGCCTAACATGTATGTGTGCCTTGGTTTGTTCTGTGCACTGCGAATCGTATGACCCCAGGGGGCGGCCCTTAGTACTTAAAATGGCAGTTTTCTATTTAGGATTACCCAATGGCACATACTACTAAAAAAGTATATTTTTATGAAAATGGTTTATTTAGATGAAGCAGGTTTTACACATGAGCTTGTTTATGCAATATATTTTTATTGAGACCTACATTGTTTGGGGTATAGGTTTCCTATAAGGGGAGTTATGGTTTCAGGATGAGGACAAGTGCCTGTCCCTCAACTGATGGTGGCTTGGACTGCATGATTTTGTCTGTTACCTCACAGTGGGTCACGATACACTTACATTTTGCTTGGATAATTGAGCTTAATTCAATGGAATACATATGGAGGGCTGTCGGCAATTCCAACCAGGGCTGAAATTTTCTCCGATGCCCTGAAGTGATGTCACACACACGTCTGGAAGTGATGTCATGCGCAGAATAGCCGAGGTCATGTGACCTCACCGAAGTGCTCCTAAAATTCACCGCAGGACTTTGTGAGACTTCAGAAAAATCAGGAGAATGCTGCTGGGGGAGAACGGGGGGGGGGGGGGGGAGCCTTAAAAACTGGGTAACTCCCGGAGAAATGGGACGATTGACAGCTGTGCTTATGTTGGCATAGACTTAATTCTGTGGAGCCTGTTAGTAGCCCAGGGTCCTGGCTTTCTAACTGAGTGTTTGTTATAGCCCTGTTTGGCTAGCCACAACCACAGCGATATCCATGGGCGCTGTTGCCATGAGGTGAGTTGAGAAACTACCAGGGGTTGCAAAAAATCGTTCCTGGTAACCTAAAGAGCTGAAATTTTGATTTTTAAATCGGAATTTTGGTTCTTCAAGTACAAAGAGGGATATTGGGCTTCCTGCACTAGCGATGTGGGGCGAACTTGGCCGCCTCAAGCAGCTAGACCCCCTGAGGTGGCACTGGCGAAATCCCAACACAGCCTTTGATTACCAGGCTACACCTAATCTCCAGCCTTTTATTACATATCTCCAATTTTGAAAAACATTTTTCGAATTCGCCCATGATACAGTCCAGAATCCTTAAATTTTCACATGAAAAATTCCATCCATACTTAAATGGGGTCATTTATGAACGCAGGCGCAGGTGCTCAAAAGTGGAGCCAATGGAGAACGCGTATTGACACAATTCATTAAAGGGCACCTATCACATAAAGTGTTTCCCCCACTAGAGGTGCAATGGGAGGGAGTTCAGCCCAACATGGTGGCCTACATGTAACAGGGGCCCTAGCGCTGGTAAGGGGGCTTTTCTGCAAAAAAGACTTTGGTTTTCCCCTTCCAAAATGGGGGCTTTGTTACCCTGCACCACCAGCGGGGGTAGCAGTTTTTATGTGATAGGTGCCCTAAAACAAGTAGCGTTGGTATCCTCTCTCCATTGCCAACCCTTTAGAGCAGGGGTCCCCAACCTGTATTACTCGTGAGCCACAGTTAAATGTAAAAAGACTTGGAGAGCAACACAAGCACCATAAAAGTTCATGGAGGAGCCAAATAAGGGCTGTGATTGGCTATTAGGGGCCTCTATGCACCCTATCAGCTTACAGGGGGCTTTATTTGGTAGGAAATCTTGTTTTTATTCAACCAAAACTTGCCCCCAAGTAAGGAATTCAAAAATAACTCCCTGGTTTGGGGGCACTGAGAGCAACATCCAAGGGGTTGGGAAGCAACATGTTGCCCCTGAGCCACTGGTTGGGGATCACTGCTTTAGAGTGCCTGCACTTGTGTGGTTTTTTTCCCACAGTTCCAGCAGCATTGCAAGGATTTAGTTTGCAAGGTCATTGCAAAATTGCAAATGGTTGATTCTCTAAAAGCCATTGCGCTGCGCCTACTGCACTTGCATTCGATTCGCCAAAATGGTAGCAAAACAGCTTATGTGTTTTGTTACAAATTGGGCACAATATTGGTGAATATTTTTGAAGTCTGTCTGCTGTCATTTCCAGTTTTAGGGGTGCAAATGACTTGTGTGCCATATGCATTTGTGCAAATGTGCTGCACCTATCGACGCTGAGCGCTGTGGGAGGCCTGGAGATACCACCAGGTCTGAAGGTGGCAGTAGCTACAGGGTTCCCCCCCACGTCAATAGGCAGAGTTGTGCCTGATTTAGAACAGAAGGCAGGAAGGACTGAGCAGGGCAGATATAGGGAGGAGCAAGGAGCGCATTTTGACACAAGTACTTTTAATAAAAGTGATTTTATGTGCCACTAACTGCAGGGGAAAGTGCAAGTTGCTTACGTGGAAATGAGCCCTCCTGATATTCAGAGACAAGTTGAAATAAATTTGCCTTTCCTTTTCTCTATGTGTTTAGGGTTAGTGGCACCCAAAAGGCAGATTCATACTGGTATTATTGTTATTTCTAAATTATACTACAATGTAATTATAAGTGGGACTGTCCCTTTAACCCTGCAGTTATATCAAAAGATAATGGCAAGGTCGGACTGTGCATTGCCGGGGGCCCCACACCCCCAACCTTCCGCTCTCCCAACGCCAGCCCCTCCCCCCCATGTGCGTACCTTATACTTCACCACAATCAGGGATGGGGTTTGGATCAGCAGGGCCCACCAGGTTTTTGTGCAGTCTGACCCTCAAAAATGCCCATAATGGATAACAGTAGAAAAGGACCTAAGGTGATGCTCCCATATACAATGCCAGCTACATACACAGATCTCCCAAACAGTATTGTCAGTTTCTAACAGCACTGCTTGATCATCTAATCAAAGATATTGATCGGGCTTTTACCGTGCAGTTAACACCAAAGTGCAGCCGTCATGACATTGCTGAACTACACTTCCCAGTTCCAAAGGTGAAAGGCTGCTGGAAGGACATTCTCCCTCTCTCCTACATATGGGGGCTTAGGATTTATCCCCCTACACCTGCTCTTGTAACATCAGGAATTGATGAGACCTTCAGCTCACACTTGTGTTCAATACAAAGCCAAGATAATAACCCCCCCACCTTCCCGCTCCTTCTGCCTATATTGTTTTATCCTCATGCCGGAACGCAATCAATATTCATCTCCAAGGCTGTGTTTGCCCATTACTATTTTATGAGGAAGGGAGGTCGTTCCTGATGGGAATCCCAGCGACCTGATGCGTTTCTGTGAATGACATCTCTGCATTTGATTGCAACCTCCCCCCCACCCCACGCAAACCATATCGACCCTTCCCCCCACCCCAGTGTGGGTGAATATTATCACTTGTATTTATTATCCTATTAATACGACCTAGCATTCTCCAAGACGCCTGGCTGCTCCTTGACCGTGGGATCCTTTAAGAGAGCGCAGAGAGGGTGATCACTGCCCATTAATGTATCATGAGAGAGACTGAGCTCTTCCTGTTTGCTTCTATGCACATCACACTCCTGCACACCCTCTCCCTGTCTCTGTCTTCCTCTCCCATCCACACACCTCCCACCTCAATGCTCGCCTGGGCCTGATCAGCACACGCGAAGAGGAGAGCTCAGAAGGAAAGGCACCAAGATGGGCAACACACCTTCTCAAGGCATGTCACCTCCATATTGTGCATCCATTCTTAAGTAGCAGGTATCTCTTTATTTGTGTGTTAAAGCCGAGGGTTGCTGGCGATGTGACCGGTGATGCTGCAGATGCTCACCTCTGCACAATTGGACAGGAGGATGATGCTGATGCTGTTTGCAGCCACTGATTCCATTCAGAGTAGCAGCAAGCCGGCAGGGAAGCCGGGGATTGATAATGGTTACAAAGGGGCTGTTTTTAATAGGTGGCTGTACTGACAAAGGCTATTCTGCCAAAAGCATTCGAAGGGGGAGAAAGAAAAAAAAAAAGGGAGCCGTCAGCAAAAGGAGGGGAGAGAGATAAAAAAGGTCTCCAACCTCCGGGGACCATTCATGTCTCTACCTTAGAAACAGCTTGCAGCTTAGATAGGCGCAAACGTGGTGCATATGTTTGTGTGGAACTATGTTTATGCCAAGCACATATGTATAGCAGGGATGTTCCTATAAGCTTGATGCTGGCACCGCTTCTATAGTGTTGTTGTTGTTGTTGTTGGTATCATTGTTGGCTGATTAACCAGAGATAGCAAGATGGCAAGCAGGCTACTGGCTCCTAACGCTGCATCTGACTTATGTTACCAGTGCTGTATGGACTCCTGCATTGGGCACACATATTCCCTTTGTGTTTCCCTATCCCGGTGATTACACCGTGGGTATTGGCTCTGATTCTCCTTAACACCGCACAGGAACAAAATAGATCTTCATTGTGCATAGCATTCCTAGGCTTTGTCTTGGGCGGCATGGACTGTGTCCAGGGCTGTAGCTAAAACAGGTACAATTTGCTGTTAAACAAGGCTAATTACTGTCTTGGCTCCTGTTGTTCCAGTTGTTCTGCACAGGGCCAGAGTTATGGAACAGGGGGGCCCCATCTAAATGGAGTTCAAATCTATCTCACTGCCCTCCTGCTCTTGTTGGGCTATAATTCCTCACGCTTGAGCTTGCATTATATACTGAACGATTGTTAATGGGTATAATATTTTCTTTGTACCCTTTTTACCCCACAAGTGTCCCCTGTGATGCTGGGGGCCCAGTTGGAGCAAATTCCCTTTCTGTATATCTGCAGAGATGTAATGTTTGTATCTATATGGAATCAGGTTACTGTCACCTTGAAACTGGCTATAAGTTGGTAATACCTTTAGCAAGCAACCAAACTCTATTGTCTGTGTACCCTGATAATATGTTATTGTGATGGTTGCTGGCTAACAGAGCGTGCAATCGCTTTTGCTATCGCAGGATAAATTCAGCCGGAAAGGTGACTTAGCTTTTAGAACAATAGTAGGGAACAAAGTCATCTCCCTCCCGCGTGTTCCAGATTGTTATTTTGCTTCTGTTAGCATCCGCCATTGCATTGGTGTACAAACACAAATTAGTGCTGGGATCCTGACCCCAAGAGCTTACAGGCATAATTTTTATGCTTATGGATTGCAACACACCAATCTGTGAAGTTGAATAGTAATCCAGTTGTTCTCTGGTTGTGACAAACACAAATTAGTGCTGGGATCCTGACCCCAAGAGCTTACAGTTCAGGCATAATGTTTATGCTTATGAGTTGCAACACACCAATCTGTGAAGGTGAATAGTAATCTAATTGTTCTCTGGTTGTGACTCTTGAAACAGGGCTGTTCTTCTCCAGGTCTGTTAATTGGTTGCTTTCTGAAAGGGATACTTCTGTCAACTGCAATTCGATTTACAAATAACTTTCAAACCACTGACAATGTTTATTGGAAAGTTGTTTAGAATTACATATTTTTTCATTATGCAGAAAGTTTTAAGGGTGGAGTTTCCCTTTAATAGGGCTTTTGTAGTGTCTGTGCCCAATGGCAAGTTTCCAGTGTTCCCAATACACTCTGTGCACCCACTCAAGCTATGGCACCAGGGCACTCAAGCAACTGGCAAGTACACAAAACATTTGGTATGATGCAATTATAATTTAATTGATTGACCCAGACTGGCAATCTGTGGATTCTGGCAAATGCCAGAGGTGCTGCTGTAAGGTGCCATAGACAATCAATATTCATTGGTCCCATGGGGGCTGATTGGGCCTTTGGGTACTAGAAATGCCAGGGCCTAATTTGAATCCCAGTCCAGACCTGACTCTAGGACCCACCAGCAGAACTGTGCACTCCGATTTAGTGCCCCCTGCTTTCATTTCTATTTTCCATCCTGCTCCTTACAGTAGTTTATGGAGAAAGTGGGTTAATATGAATTGTAATCAGTGCCATGAAACTTAGCTATAATAAAATCCCCTTAGCAACCATAACCATGCAGAATGGACCAGGCCTCCTGCAGAAGTACACACTATGTGTGTGTGTTGACCGGGTCAGACTGGGCTGGTGGGGCACCGGGAAAAAACCCTGTGGGTCCCTCAGCCACCGCTGACCCAGGCCCGCTCCCTCTGCTAACTGCAGGTGTTGGCTCATCTCTCCTCCATCATGGCCGCAATGAGGAAGTGAAGTGCATGATGGGAGAAAGGGGGTTTGATGTCACAACTGGGGTGGGGTGCCCCCAGGTGGCTGTACCGGTGGGCCCCAGGCACCCCAGTCCAACCCTGTTCCCAGAGTACTAGCAGAATCAGGTTCCTAACATTCCTATTGGGTTTAATTAATGTTTTATTGATTTTTTAATAGACTTTAACGTATGGAGGTCCAAATTACGGAAAAAAAACCCTTATCTGGAATAGCATTCTGGATAATGGGTGCTATACCTGTATCATCATCCTTTATTTATATAGTGCTTTAATATTCTTCAGTGCAGAGACTGTACATACACTGCCCCTGTGGAGCATACAATCTAAGTTAGTTGGATTTTTCATCATGGGGGACCGCATTGGCTCACTGATGCAGCCCTTACTCCAGCTTTTTCTATCCCCTTCATTGCAATGTGTCCCTAGGGCCAAACGATCGCATTAGCACCCAAGGTGGGCATATTGGGGAAAGATTTGCTCGTTTGGCGACCTCACCAAACTAGCAAATTTTACCATGTATGGCCACCTTTTTACATGTCTCTGTAGGCCTAATGTGTTATCCTGTTATTGCTTCAGCTATATTTGGCCCTGCCTGGCTATGACCACATTAACCAGAGACCCACTTATTCACTTATTTGGTGACCTCACAAAAGAAGGAAAGTTTTGGTTCTGCTCAGTGGTGCTGTTCTGCAGTGGATAAAGATGTAGGAAGGCAAGAGTGTTGGCCATTATGTGCATTTAGTGCAAGGCTCCTCAAACTTTTTAAGTAGGGGGCCAGTTCGTGGTCCCGCAGACTGTTGGGGGGCCGGACTAAAGTTCTACCCCAATGTCCTCATACTATGGCCCGCTCCCCCACTGCTTTCTTCCGCTCCCCCCTACATCTTCCCACTCCCTCCACTGGCCCCCCCTGCATCCTTCTGTTCCCCCCTGTGTCCTCTGGCTCCCCCCTGCATCCTTCTGTTCCCCACTGGGTCCTCCCGCTCCCCACTGCGTCCTTGCGCTCCCCTCCGGGTCCCCATTGCATTCACATCTCAGATCATAGTGGGGGCCCGGTAAATTACCTTTGGGGGCCATATCCGGCCCACGGGCCATAGTTTGAGGATGCCTGATTTAGCATGTATGGGCCTATAACATGTGCAACCCCCCTCTGTGCATGCCAGCCCCATGCCACCTAGTTATTCCGCTGGTTGTATATTTAGACCCTGTCCTTGTTATCTTAAACCCCTGACTCTTTATTTACTGTATAAATATCATAGGGGACTTATCTTTATTCTCTATAGCACTACAGAATCTATCCTGCACTAATGTAACAAAAGGAGAGAGTTTGCCCATGTGTAGCAACCCATAGCAGCCAATCAGATGTTTGTTTTTCAAATAGCTTGCCAGTATAGGCTACATACTGATTGGTTGCTATGGGTTACTAGAGCATCAGTAAACTGTACATTCTTTTATTAAAATAACCAAGAGAAAAGCAAGTAGATACCTAAATAGCTTGGGGCATATGAGACTAGGGCAGAGAAATGTCTTTGCATAAATACCCTCACATCAGGGTACTATCATGCATGGCTTTGTACTCTATGGCCAGTGGGCTTCCTCTAGGTGCAAGTTAAAGGAAACCTTTACCCCCAAACAATGTAGGTCTCTATAAGAACATATTGCATAAACAAGCTCATATGTAAAACCCTGCTTCATCTAAATAAACCATTTTCACAAAAATATACTTTTTAGTAGTATGTGCCATTGGGTAATCCTAAATAGAAAACTGCCATTTTAGGAATAAAGTGCCGCCCCCTGGGATCATAGGATTCACAGTGCACACAAACAAACCAAGGGCACACATACATGCTAGGCCCCATCAGCCAATTAATGGACAGAGTTCTGCCTTTTACTCCCACACTACTTCCTGTTACAGTTAGAGCTGCATCACTTCCTGTCAGCTGATCTCTGAGGGAGCACACAGCCCAGCACAAAATGGCGGCTCAAGGGAAAAGATGTAAAAGGGCAATATTTACGGATATATATATTCCAGTTTGGTGAGATTTTTTTAATAGGTCACTTAACATGATATAAACTGTCTGTTGGTTAAGAATTCATTCTGGGGGTATAGTTTTCCTTTAATTGGCTCCTGAGGTACTGACTTTAGGGTGTGTTCATTTGGCAGGGACCTTAAACTATAAGTTTCTTGGGGGCAGAGACTGATTCTGAAGATGAATAACCTCCATAAAGTGCTGCAATTGTACTTACCAGTAAATATGTAATGCACTATAAATCCCTCCCTTTTCTGACTCTCTCTGCTGCCAATCACCCTGCTGTGCCTTTAACCCCGCCCATTTCCTGGCCACATCCACCTTTCCCCAGCCCAGCCCACTCATTTCCCCCCTCCTTATGTCATAGCCCCGCCCTAAAATTACATCACAACCCGCCCCAACCCAAAAGCCAGTATTGTAGATAGAAAAATGTAACAACCCTACCCCTGAGTGGAGTATGCCCTTTGGCAGCCCTGTATACTAATATATACTGCATATTGAAGGGGCAAACCCCACCAGCAGCCCTCCAGCACCCAGAATCAACCCTCAACCTATAAACAGTGAAATTATACCCAACATAATTCTTATATTCACCTCTGGCAAAATAAACAACATGGCAGCTCCTATCCACATGTACACCAAGAAATAAGTAAAAAAAGGAAATTCTGAAAAAGAAATCCTATCCTATAAAATTGTCCTCATAAAGAGGACAGTTACCCTTTATTTTTCCTTGCAGAAGTCCTGTTTTCTGTTTATAGTACTATGGTTAAGTATTTATGGAGCACAGATATATTCAGCAGGGCTGTACAAAAACCCTTCGGAGGGGCCTGGCGCACAACGCAACCATTACCCGCCTACCCCTCCCATTCCACACCCACCCCACACCCACCCACCCCTCCCATTCCACACCCACCCACCCTTCACGTCCCAAGTCCCCGCCCACCCCTCCCTTAAGCCAATTCCCTGCCCCTCCCACACATACCCCCTCCCCGCCCATTGGGGAGGGGGGTTTGCTACAACTATTGAGGAAGCGATGGTCCGGGCCCCCCAAAACTGTGGGGTCTGCTTCCTCTATCGTTACGCCACTGAAAACTATGCATTCGATAATATTTGTATACAACTTTTTTATTCCCTCAAGCTAAAATATGAATTTTATGATGAAGATACAGAGACATTGCTTGTGCGATGCTCTGCATGTCCTTAATACAGTTATTATGAATTTTGCCTCATAGTCTGCATTTTCTGCCATTCCCTGCATCTTCCAGCAGTTGGTTTAACAACAACAACGCATTTCGCTTAGGTAGCGGCAACCTGTGAAGCCATTACCCTACTACACGTAATTATTCTTCAAGGTTAGGGGCTCAATATCCCAGCTCAGGAATGTAATGTTCTACTTATATATTTAATCGCATCAGCAGCTTTACATGATTGTCTGTTTAATATATCCATAGAATAGCCAAAGAGCTTACGTCCTTGCTTTATTCCCCCCCAGCCCAAGTGACTGCGCATAGGGGATATACATAGTCTTATTAGCTATAAACCCCTTCCATCCAGCCATCTACCCCCACCCCTCTGCTTTCCAGAACCCTAATCACACTTTCATTAGCTCATTACTTAACCTCCATGAACTCAATCCAAGGTTGTCTTTGTGTAACAGATCGGCCTTTCTCTGGGATTTCACACGGGTCGGACAAAAGCCAATAAACCCGTATATTTAACAGTCTGTCTGCAACATCAGCAGATATCAGCGACGCTTTCCCTCACGTCCCCCTGGGGCTTGGGCAACATATCGAAAAAAAAAAAAAGTCTGATAAAGAGCGCGTAGACTCGTATAATAAGCGGCGCATCGTTTCATTAAGTCCAAGAGCAGAGATTTATTATCAATAATAGATTGGAGCTCAGAGAAAGCCAGGGCAGATCCATTCTCTCCTTCTGCAGGGCTCTCATCCAGCTGGAGAGCCAATATGTGCTTGTGGATATATATATATATATATCATATTCATCTGGCCAACAAATATTTATTTGTTCCTGTTGAGTGAGTGGCAGGTTTTCATTTTAATATCTTTAAAGAGTTTTCAAGGTCACTGGCACTTAAACATCAGATTTAGAACAGGGAGAGGTACAAGGCACAAGTGCAACTTCTGGCCAATTTGGCCAGCCAGGTGGTGGGTATATTGGGCTTATCTGATGTTAGTACTGGCCCATGTAGAGCTTTGGGTGGCCCTGGCACGGCACACCTAAGTGGGAACATTTATGCAATTCATGGATGCCCAATCTTCAACCCTCTAACTTGCACTACAACTCCCAGCAACCTTTGAGTTAACCAACTGCCTCAGGGATGGGGGTTGGACATCCATAATACAATATGATACAACCCAATATATTAGATTCCCCTTTAATTACACCACTCCGGACGAATTGCCCTTTTTGTTCTTCCATAACATTGGCCCCAATAATAATCCTGTATCATCTCCTTGTAGGCTCCAGAGAACCCTTTGCCCTCCTTGTGCCCCCACTCTTAAACAAAATATAAAGAGGCAGTAAAGCATACCTCCCAAAATTTGAAAAATGAAAAGAGGGCGAATTTTGTTGACCATGCCCACTTTTGTGGCCACACCCCAATTACCACACCCCATTTTTGTTTTAAAAAAATACTCCTTTTATATAGTTGAAATGGCGGGATCAGGCGCAAAATGTGCTATACCCTCATACTATACTACCTAAGGAAAACAATATAGCAACTCGTACATATAAAATACAAATATAGAGAGAAGCTCAGTTATAAGTGAGTTATAACTATGTACCAGCTGTGCCCCCCCACATTGCCCCAATGGCCCAATAGACAGTACCCCCGTACACAGTACCCCCCAAAGACAGTACCCCCTATAGAAAGTGCCCCCATAGTCAGTAACCGCCATACACAATGCCCCCATAGACAGTACCCCCCATACACAATGCCCCCATAGTAAATACCCCCATACACAGTAGCCCCCTTACACAGCAGCCCCCTTACACAGCAGCCCCCATAGACGCTCCTTCTGCGGCGGCGACAGGCCCTAAATAAGGTTGCGCCCCATGCGTATTGACCGCATGTACACACGGGACGCAACCCTATAAAAGGGCCTGACGCTGCCGCACAAGAAGCAGAGCCGCAGAAGAAGTCGGAGCGCCCGGCTACAGCCAGCGCATCTCGCTGTGCTTGATAGTTCAAAGAATGTCCTGCGTTTCTGTAATCTATTACAGAATGCGCTATAAAAACCAGAACAATCCCGCGTATGAGTAAAGGTGTACATAGGGCTTATTTACCCTTTAAAATTCAATACTGTGTGTAAGGATATCATGCAACTCATTTTAATGATTACCCTGAGAATGGATAAATGGATGTGCTGCTATTGCTTGCCTTTATTAAAGTAACCCCAGCCCTGTGTTTATGGCACGTGCCTAATTGTTCAGGCCTATCATTACATTTCTCTCAGGTTTCATAGTGACACAGGATTCATGCATTCGTACAATTTGCTCTGCTACACCATGTTATCCAGGATCAGACATCTGGGTATTGCTTTCCTAGGAAGTTGCTTTCCTTGTTGTGGCTTTGTTCTATTGCCCAACATTAGTTTAAAGGGGAACTCCACCCAAACACAGCTTTTTGGAAAGTAAACATAACTTCAAGCAACTTTGCAATATACATCAATTAAAAAATATGCAGCCTTTTGATTTTTGATGTAATAATCTGGTTTGGAACAGGTCCCTAAGCCCCGCCCCCTGTTCCCCTGCTGGTCTGGCTGACTACTTTGTGACTCAAATAAACTGTAACAGTAGCACCTGTCCCTCAGCCTGCCTCCTCCCAATCCCACAATTCCCTGCTGCACACGTGATGTCAATAAGGAAAGGAACATCCCAGTGCAATGCATTGTGGGTTATGTAGTTCCTGCATGCTGTCTGTAAGCTGTGGAGAAGTTGTTACAATTTATAACATCAATGTTTTAGTCCCTCCTCCCCTGCCAGGATTACAAATGATGCAGAAAGAGAAAAACTGTTTTGCAGCTGGATTTCATTTAATGTTTAATGTTAATGAATCTACCCAGTAAAAATGCTCTCATTTACTGTTTTTCCATAATGAAAGAGAATGTATTCCTTATCACTAAGCAACTTTCCAGCAGAGACTAATGTCGCTTTATGGACTTTCTCTCACTTTGTTGCAGACTGCGGATAGCAAATATTATTAGCATTCGTTCTTCATGTCTTGTTATTTATGTTTTGTTGGTGCTTGTTTATTATGTTTTCAACCTGGAATTTCAATTGCTTTTGAGCATTGGGTCAGTGACCCCCACCTCCAGCAACTGGATTCTGTGCAACTTGTATTTAATTAGTATTCTTTGATATTGTTTATCCTCTCAGTAAACAGTGATATTCCTCTTCTAGTCTGGTATTTAGACCTCGGGAGTCAGTTACCCCCGCAATTAGATTCCTCTTTAAATGTCAGACTAAAGTGGTGCAAAATCAAAAAGTTCATCCAAAAAACATATTGCTAAAAATAACATTCTTTAAAAAGGAATGATCCAGTTCAGAAAGATAAACAATACAGAACAAGTAGGGAACCCATTATCCAGAAACCCGTTATCCAGAAAGCTCAGAATTAGGGGAAGGCCGTCTCCTATAGAGTCCAATTTAATCAAATAATTCTAATTTTTAAAAATGATCCCCTTTTTCTCTGTAATAATAAAACAGTAACTTGTACTTGATCCCAACTAAGATATAATTACCCCTTATTGGGGGCAGAACAGCCCTATTGGGTTTATTTCATGTTTAAATGATTTCCCTTTTCTCTGTAATAATAAAACAGTACCTGTACTTGATCCCAACTAAGATATAATTACCCCTTATTGGGGGCAGAACAGCCCTATTGGGTTTATTTAATGGTTAAATGATTCCCTTTTCTCTGTAATAATAAAACAGTACCTGTACTTGATCCCAACTAAGATATAATTACCCCTTATTGGGGGCAGAACAGCCCTATTGGGTTTATTTAATGGTTAAATGATTCCCTTTTCTCTGTAATAATAAAAGTGTACCTGTACTTGATCCCAACTAAGATATAATTACCCCTTATTGGGGCAGAACAGCCCTATTGGGTTTATTTAATGGTTAAATGATTCCCTTTTCTCTGTAATAATAAAACAGTACCTGTACTTGATCCCAACTAAGATATAATTACCCCTTATTGGGGGCAGAAGAGCCCTATTGGGTTTATTTCATGGTTAAATGATTCCCTTTTCTCTGTAATAATAAAATAGTAACTTGTACTTGATCCCAACTAAGATATAATTACCCCTTATTGGGGGCAGAAGAGCCCTATTGGGTTTATTTCATGGTTAAATGATTCCCTTTTCTCTGTAATAATAAAACAGTACCTGTACTTGATCCCAACTAAGATATAATTACCCCTTATTGGGGCAGAACAGCCCTATTGGGTTTATTTAATGGTTAAATGATTCCCTTTTCTCTGTAATAATAAAACAGTACCTGTACTTGATCCCAACTAAGATATAATTACCCCTTATTGGGGGCAGAACAGCCCTACTGGGTTTATTTAATATTTAAATGATTTGTTAGTAGACTTAAGGGTTGGAGATTCAAATTACAGAAAGACCCCTTATCCGGAAACCCCCAGGTCCCAAGCATTCTGGATAATAGGTCCCATACCTGTACCTGTATATTCAAAATACTCAAAACTACCCTTACCAGGGGCATTTGTGCTATGAAGCACAATATAAACCATTGGTTCCGGTGGCACTTTAGAAGAGGTGACAAACTGTAGTGCAGAGAGTACAATTGCACTAACAATACAGCGCCCCCTTGCGCTGATCCGAGGGCAAAAGAGATAAGTCCAACTTCAGCTGGCAGTTGGATGAGTGTTGGGGTGAACATGGGCTCCATCCAACTGCCAGCAGTATATGAGAAGTTGCCCTTTATGACTTTCTTTTTAGGGCTCTAAAGGAAATTCTAAACACTTAAAAGGCGAATTCGGAATGTTTCCTTTTAGGGAAAGGAGTCATTTATTGATTTCATGTCTCCCAGATGCCAGAGATGCGCTAGGTGGATATATACAGATCAAAAAGCTGAGTACCGTTGTCCAACATGATTTCTAACAGCATTGCTGCAATGATCACTGCAGACTGATGGGGATTGCAGTCAAGCCTTTTGAACTAACATTAATGTCTGCCTCCAAAGCAAAAAGGAGCAATTAGAAAACAAGGGGCTGTTGGAAATATGTTCCGAGTGTTGCTGTAATGCTCTGCTTAACTTGTCGGGGTATAATAAATAAATAAACAATGGTTATGATGATAGCTTGTTTATAAGATTTGGAAGGCAGCTATTGTAAGGCAGGCAGCAGTCGCACAATGTGCTAAATGGGATGTGAGTCAGGAGACCAGATACAGTAACTGGTTAGTGCATAGGCTGCCTTTGCAGTGGGGCCTGTACTTATAGACTGGGGGAATGATCTGTGTATGGGCACATTAACTTGGCACTGCATTTACACTGCTATGTGCTCTGGGGTATTAAACGTGACATTGGCACTGTGTTTATACTGGTGTTGGTTCTGGCAGCAAACATGACAATGGCATTTTGTTAATATTGCTGTGGATTCTGAGGCATTAAAGGAGAAGGAAAGGTGTTATCACTGGGGGGCGCCGTAATGTTAGGCCCCCGGGGTCGCTAAGAAAGAAAACTGGGGCATTAATACTGCTGTGGTTTATGGGGGTTGAAAACAAGTAATAAGTATATGTTAGCACTAGTTTAATCCTGCTGTGTTTTCTGGGTGCATTTTATATGATATTAATACAGCATTTCTACTGCTATGTTTTCTGGAGGCATTAAACATGATTGTCAGTACTGCATTTCTACTGCTATCTATTTTAGGGCATTAAACATCGCATTGGCAATGCATTTATACTGCTAAGTGAGGCATTTGACATGAAGCTAGCACTCATTTATTCTGCTATGGATTCTGGGGCAAGGGTAATACTGCTTGTATTTTGTTGTGTGTTTTAATCATGTATTTGGCACTGTATTTATAATATTATATATTTGGTTTGTAAACATGGGCCACAAACAGCCTCCATTACAGTTGCCATGAAACATACCTTGATTGTATATTCAACAATTCTGTAGGGAAGCACAGAAAACAAACCTCTGGTGCAACCATTTTTGTTAACACACCCAGCGGGGGACTGGGCCGCCGGGGTTCCCGGGAAAAAACCTGGTGGGCCCCGGGGGCCCAGATCCAATTCCCCCCAGGGTACTCCCGTGATCCGCCTTCTCCTTCCCCTGACACAGGTAAGTTTCTTTTACTAGTGCTTGGGAGAGGGGGTAGGAGGGTGTTGGGGGCCTCTGCAGGGGGAAGTGAAGGTGGCAGGGGCCATTGGGGGGTGCAGGGGCCCCTGAGGCAGAAGCGCCGGAAGGCCCTGCACCTCCAGTCTGACCTTGACTAGACCCCCTAAATACCACTCCCATTTTACTAAATTTGGCAGGTTATGTAAAGTTTGAACACATTTCTGGGGGTTTTGGGGTCTTGTTTTATGTGTTTTTACAGTTTTGCTAATGAAGGTGAAATTGCCCTTCAAGATGTGAGTCTCAATTCCCCCAAGGGACCTGTTTAGCTTATTAGTTACATTTGTATATCAGTATTTTGGTCTCTCTGCCAAAAGCCTCCTTATTTAATTAAGTTTGAGAAACTTTGTATCTTTTTTAGCATTCAGTGCAGGAGATCAAAGGGAAATGAAGGACTTTTCAGTAAGAATCTGAGACTGCGGGCTGAGCTGTTAAAATTGGGACTGTCCCACGAAAATCAGGACAGTTGGGAGGTATGATGTAGGTGTAGGTGATCTAAACATCACACTCTGGCTGAATCACCTACTCACCAGATGCTTACATAGCCAGGCCAAACATCAGTCTCTCTTCAGGGACCTTCTGTGTATCCATGTGGATACCTACTGAATACAAAGTGTGCCAAAATAGTGTAATAACATTTTAATAAGAAATAAATAGAAGCCCAGATAGGATAATCATAAACAAGGATCCATACAAGCATTGAATAAAAAGTCTTTAAAATCCTGGAAACTTCTGAGATCCTCTACGCGTTTCACGTGGTACAAAAATGTGGTATAAAATAACCTATAACACATGGCTTTAAGATGCTCTAATCAGTGATGCAATGTATAAGGCTGATTCCACCCTGATTATACCCTTGAGTATTTTTGAGATAAATTCGTATTCTTTCTAACTTATAGAACATTTCATAATGTCCACGATAATTTCATTATAATTCCACGACTTTTTCGTGGTTTTCCATTTTGGAATTCACTCAAGCTTTGGTATCGTCCAGGTTTGGATGTCTCATTGTGCCATTGAGCCCTATGGGAGACTTTCCTTGGGCCGGGTTGGAGCTGCAGAGTGTCATTGAGCCCTATGGGAGACTTTCCTTGGGCCAGGTTGGAGCTGCAGAGTGCCATTGAGCCCTATGGGAGACTTTCCTTGGGCCAGGTTGGAGCTGCAGAGTGCCATTGAGCCCTATGGGAGACTTTCCTTGGGCCGGGTTGGAGCTGCAGAGTGCCATTGAGCCCTATGGGAGACTTTCCTTGGGCCAGGTTGGAGCTGCAGAGTGCCATTGAGCCCTATGGGAGACTTTCCTTGGGCCGGGTTGGAGCTGCAGAGTGCCATTGAGCCCTACGGGAGACTTTCCTTGGGCCGGGTTGGAGCTGCAGAGTGCCATTGAGCCCTATGGGAGACTTTCCTTGGGCCGGGTTGGAGCTGCAGAGTGCCATTGAGCCCTATGGGAGACTTTCCTTGGGCCGGGTTGGAGCTGCAGAGTGCCATTGAGCCCTATGGGAGACTTTCCTTGGGCCGGGTTGGAGCTGCAGAGTGCCATTGAGCCCTATGGGAGACTTTCCTTGGGCCGGGTTGGAGCTGCAGAGTGCCATTGAGCCCTATGGGAGACTTTCCTTGGGCCGGGTTGGAGCTGCAGAGTGCCATTGAGCCCTATGGGAGACTTTCCTTGGGCCGGGTTGGAGCTGCAGAGTGCCATTGAGCCCTATGGGAGACTTTCCTTGGGCCGGGTTGGAGCTGCAGAGTGCCATTGAGCCCTATGGGAGACTTTCCTTGGGCCGGGTTGGAGCTGCAGAGTGCCATTGAGCCCTATGGGAGACTTTCCTTGGGCCGGGTTGGAGCTGCAGAGTGCCATTGAGCCCTATGGGAGACTTTCCTTGGGCTGGGTTGGAGCTGCAGAGTGCCATTGAGCCCTATGGGAGACTTTCCTTGGGCCGGGTTGGAGCTGCAGAGTGCCATTGAGCCCTATGGGAGACTTTCCTTGGGCCGGGTTGGAGCTGCAGAGTGCCATTGAGCCCTATGGGAGACTTTCCTTGGGCCGGGTTGGAGTTGCAGAGTGCCATTGAGCCCTATGGGAGACTTTCCTTGGGCCAGGTTGGAGCTGCAGAGTGCCATTGAGCCCTATGGGAGACTTTCCTTGGGCCGGGTTGGAGCTGCAGAGTGCCATTGAGCCCTATGGGAGACTTTCCTTGGGCCAGGTTGGAGCTGCAGAGTGCCATTGAGCCCTATGGAAGGCTTTCAAAATCATGCACTGAAGGTTTGAAAGCCAGAAAGGCTTTTGCGCAGTTTCCAAATGTTCGGACCCAGAAAATTTTGTGACTTTCGGAACGCAACCACGATATTTTCGTAAGATAAAAAAGCATTTTTGTGACATTTTAGAACATCAGAAATTATCGTGGTTACTCTGAATTTTTTCCATATTATGATTTTAACCGCAAAAAAATTGGATTTTTAATGAATGCCCCTAAGTGGCAGAATGTAGAGTTTAATACATAAAGAGGCCCATTTACTAAACCATGATTAAGTATTTATGAGAAAAATTTTGATTTTTTTTCGAACTTATCGACTATTTTGTAAAGTCCACAATAATTTTGTTAAAATTCTTTTCACCAGGTTGGATCTGTCGAGTGGCATTGAGTCCTATGGGAGGCTTCCAAAACCAGACATTGAAGGCTTTAAAGGAGAAGGAAAGGCTAATAAAGAATTAAACTCAAGCTGCAGGCATACCTTCAGTTCTCTCAATAGTGCCCTTAAAGGAACAGTAACACCAAAAAATGAAAGTGTTTTACAGTAATTAAAATATAATGTACTGTTGCCCTGCACTGGTAAAAGTTGTGTGTTTGCTACAGTAACTCTACTATAGTTTATATAAATACCCCGCTGTGTAGCCCCGGGGGCAGCCATTCCTGCACTGGTACAGCTGGGGTGTTTGCTACAGAAACCCTACTATAGTTTATATAAATACCCCGCTGTGTAGCCCCGGGGGCAGCCATTCCTGCACCGGTACAGCTGGGGTGTTTGCTACAGAAACCCTACTATAGTTTATATAAATACCCCGCTGTGTAGCTCCGGGGGCAGCCATTCCTGCACTGGTACAGCTGGGGTGTTTGCTACAGAAACCCTACTATAGTTTATATAAATACCCCGCTGTGTAGCCCCGGGGGCAGCCATTCCTGCACTGGTACAGCTGGGGTGTTTGCTACAGAAACCCTACTATAGTTTATATAAATACCCCGCTGTGTAGCCCCGGGGCAGCCATTCCTGCACCGGTACAGCTGGGGTGTTTGCTACAGAAACCCTACTATAGTTTATATAAATACCCCGCTGTGTAGCTCCGGGGGCAGCCATTCCTGCACTGGTACAGCTGGGGTGTTTGCTACAGAAACCCTACTATAGTTTATATAAATACCCCGCTGTGTAGCCCCGGGGGCAGCCATTCCTGCACTGGTACAGCTGGGGTGTTTGCTACAGTAATACTACTATAGTTTATATAAATAAGCTGCTGTGTAGCCATGGGGCAGCCATTAAAGTTGGAAAAAAGGAGAAAAGGCACAGGTTACATAGCAGATAACAGATGACCTCTGTAGAATACAATAGTGTTTATCTGTTATCTCCTATGTGCCTGTGCATTTTCTCCTTTGAATGGCTGCCCCCGTGGCTAAATAGCAGCTTTGTTTATATACATTTCTGAGGCAAACACACCAGTTGTACCAGTGCAGGGCAGCAGTATATTTTATTCTTATTACTTTTATACACTTTCATTTTTTGGTGTTACTGTTCCTTTAAGTCTCCCCATGTTTCTCCCATTCAGATGGTCAGGAAGAAAACACTGAGCTGTGTAAAGAAAGTTCCCATAATGCCTCGCTCCTGCACCGAGACCCAGACCGGTGTACATGCTCAGTTAGTAAGACTATGGGGCACATTTACTAACCCACGAATCCGAATTGGAAGAATTCCGATTGGAAAACGAACATTTTGCAAATTTTTCGTATTTTTTGCAATTTTTTTCGCCGCCGTTACGATTTTTCGGAAATTGTCGCGACTTTTTCGTAACCATTACAACTTGTGTGAAAATTCGCAACTTTTTTGTAACCGTTACGACTTGTGTGAAAAGTCGCGATTTTTTCGTATTGAGGCCTCCCATAGGACTCTGCACTCCAACCCGGGCCAAGAAAAGTCACAATACTGAAGCTTGAATGAATCCGAAACTTTCGTACTCGGCGCGAAAGCTGCGAAAAAGTCGCGACAATTTGCGCAAGTCATAACGCTTAGTCGCGTCATTTTGCGAAACATTCGGAATGGCTACGAAAAAGTCGCAAAAATTTTGTGAAAAATCACAAAATACCGATCATTACGAAAAAAACGCATTCAGGCGCATTCGGCCTATTCGTGCATTAGTAAATGTGCCCCTATGAGTCAGCTTCCTGCTGATTGGCTCAGATCCACATTCCTAAGGGGGGGAGTGAGTTCTTAGCATTCTTGAGGGAGGGGAAGCAGGAGAGGAGAGAGCTGTGTGTCTCTGAAGAAATCTTTTGACAGAGGACTTGTGTGAGTGCTTATGGCTGTATTTACATAGACCTTTCTGATAAAGCTTTCCTTTCCTTCTCCTTTAAAGCCACAAAGGTTTTCACACTGTTTACGAATGTTCAGATCCGAAAATGTAGTGACTTTCGGAACGCAATCACAATATTTTCGTGCAACCAATAAAAAGCATTTTTGTGACATTTTAGAACATCAGAAATTATCTTGGTTACTCCAACTTTTTCCCTTATTGTGTTTTTAAGCCCCAAAAATTCAGACTTTAGTGAATGGGCCCCAAAAACTCACCCACTCATCTTTTTATCCCTATGGGATTTTTAGAAGCGTATTTATCAAATGATGAACTCTCTAACTTCCCACTGATAAATACGCTTCTAAAAATCCCATAGGAATGAATAGAAAGTGAGTGAGCTTTTATGTACAGGTATGGGATCCCTTATCCGGAAACCCATTATCCAGAAAGCTCCGAATTACGGAAAGCCTGTCTCCCATAGACTCCATTTTAATCAAATAATTCAGAATTTTAAAACTGATTTCCTATTTCTCTGTAGTAATAAAACAGTACCTTGTAATTGTTCCCAACTAAGATATAATTACCCCTTATTGGGGGCAGAACAGCCCTATTGGGTTTATTTAATGGTTAAATGATTCCCTTTTCTCTGTAATAATAAAACAGTACCTGTACTTGATCCCAACTAAGATATAATTACCCCTTATTGGGGGCAGAACAGCCCTATTGGGTTTATTTAATGGTTAAATGATCCCCTTTTCTCTGTAATAATAAAACAGTACCTGTACTTGATCCCAACTAAGATATAATTACCCCTTATTGGGGGCAGAACAGCCCTATTGGGTTTATTTAATGGTTAAATGATTCCCTTTTCTCTGTAATAATAAAACAGAACCTTGTAATTGATCCCAACTAAGATATAATTACCCCTTATTGGGGGCAGAACAGCCCTATTGGGTTTATTTCATGGTTAAATGATCCCCTTTTCTCTGTAATAATAAAACAGTACCTGTACTTGATCCCAACTAAGATATAATTACCCCTTATTGGGGGCAGAACAGCCCTATTGGGTTTATTTTATGGTTAAATGATCCCCTTTTCTCTGTAATAATAAAACAGTACCTGTACTTGATCCCAACTAAGATATAATTACCCCTTATTGGGGGCAGAACAGCCCTATTGGGTTTATTTAATGGTTAAATGATCCCCTTTTCTCTGTAATAATAAAACAGTACCTGTACTTGATCCCAACTAAGATATAATTACCCCTTATTGGGGGCAGAAGAGCCCTATTGGGTTTATTTAATGGTTAAATGATTCCCTTTTCTCTGTAATAATAAAACAGTACCTGTACTTGATCCCAACTAAGATATAATTACCCCTTATTGGGGGCAGAACAGCCCTATTGGGTTTATTTAATGGTTAAATGATTCCCTTTTCTCTGTAATAATAAAACAGTACCTGTACTTGATCCCAACTACAATATAATTAATCCTTATTGGATGCAAAACAATCCTATTGGGTTTAATGAATGGTTTATTAATTTTTTAGTAGACTTAAGGTATGGAGATCCAAATTACGGAAAGACCCCTTATCCAGAATACCCTTGGTCCCGAGCATTCTGGATAATGGGTCCTATACCTGTATTAATGTCTAAACTCACATTTTGTTCAATCTGCCCCTAGTGTAGCGATGGGGAGAGTCAGAGCCTGGCATTGGAAACGTCATCGTGGGCCGGGGGGGAGAAGTTTTATTTTAGTCAAAACATTGTGCTAGACGTTGCTTTTTAGAACTCAGACACAAACATCATATACGCTGGTAAAATGTCTCTGTGGGCGCTGCTGAGACTGCGCTTTCTCAGGTGTGGAACTCACATTTTCCCTAAATAGGACTGGGTTTTCTTTTTTCTGTATCCTGGTAACAGGGAGGATTGAGACAGAATATCAGAGGTTGCCAAGTGATTTGAAGTGAAGGGTTTTTATTCCTTTTGATTAGTATATAGTGCACAGTTTCAGAGAGCTGCAGCAATAGAAACCCATATTATCCCTATCAGCTCCCCGGGATAATATGGGAGCAATTAACAGAGACCATGGTTTGTAAATGTATTAATTTTAATTTAATAAAAATGTTCCATTTCCATGATCTTTCCCAGTATACATTGTTAGAGAGCCATGCATGTGCTGTACTCTGTACGTATTCTATGCAGTAGTGTAACCACCGGGGCTGGATTTCGCCATGGTGCGCCCCCCCACCCGAACCCCACAGGATCGCACCCCTGCGCGAGCTTGCACCACCTGCCCTATTGATTCGCTGCACTAGGGACTGGACTACAGTTGCCACCTCTCCTGCCCGGAAACCCCCTGCAGGGAGACTGGGCGTGACATAATGGGGGACGGGGCTATGATGTGGTGATCGGCGATTTGCCAATCCCCGCGTCAATCGTAGACAATCCTGCCCGGCTTTCCAAATGGGGAAAACCGGACAGGTAGGTTTGCGTTTCCAAATTGGGAAAACTGGACAGGTAGTTGTGACCAGGACGGCCGTACCCAAAACCGGCTATTTGGGTCAAAACCGGACAGCTGACAACCCTAGACTCCCCAGCACAGATGTAGTTGGCAGTCAGCATGTCGCCCCCAGACCTTTGTGGCATTCCCACAGATTTGGCCCTGGTAACTACTCTGCACTGGGCCCCCTGCATAAAAATCTTCTGAAAGGCCTGGCACAGAGTAGCAAACTTACCCCGGCCCATTCCACCTCCCTCCTCTCCCTGCGCCAAGACATCTCTCTGCCCTGACACATCCTGCAGACAAGTTGTCATTAAAATCATCACTTGTGCCTGTTCTCCTAACTGAGAGCCAGTGGGGACCAGAGATTAAATGCAACAAATTAAATGCAAACAATTTTTTGCATCATGGAAATCAGTCCTTTAGTTGATTGGACAGGTTAGAAAATTTCTGTAAGATAACATATCTGTACATGTATTGCCTATCTGACCAGGGTCGGACTGAGCCAGTTGGACACCAGGAAAAAACCTGATGGGCCCTGGCGACTGAGTTCTGATGCCCACCTTCCTTCCCCCCGTAGCAGCAAAAGTGAATATAAGTTGTGTGTGGGGTGGAAGGGGCTGGCAATGCGGGCAGGCAGTGTAGTCAGGTGGGGGGGGGGCCTTGGGTATAATTGTTATCTGGCAATTATTAATGGCCAAAACATGATCAGCTTTGTTATTTTTACGACTTTAATCCTACAATTTTTAATCTGAATGTCAGTTTTAAATTGTTGCAATAAAACTTCCGATTGATAGGCCAAAGGCTCCTTGTAAGACAACTGAAATCTAAACATGTATGGCCAGCTTAATCTTCCCCAGACCAACACCAATGCATTTCCTACACAAACAGGTACTATACTGTACATGCATTTGGCATTGTATTTATTGTGGGCATAAAATTGGCACTATATTTATATACCATTTGTTCTGAGGACATTATGCATGTAATTGGAGCTCTATTAATCTGACCAAATGTTCTGAAACTGGCACTGTAATTTTAATTAGCCTCAATAAAACACAAAAGGGCTCATTTACGTCCGCAAGCGCAATGGGCAACTTGTGCTTTTCCCCATCAGTTGGGCGTAAAACCACCTTTATTAAAAGTACTTGCATCAAAATGCACTTCCATGTAGTTGTGCTCTGCTCTGCTCAGTCTTCCCTTACTTTTGTTCCAAATCAGGGGCCTCTGCACCTAATGACTTATGGGAACCCTGGAGCTACCCCCTGACCAGGCAGTAGCTCCAGGGCTTCCTCAGCACCCTGAATCCATAGGTGCAGCACACTTGTGTCAAAATCAGGGTCGGACTGAAGTTGCCCCACTGGCCGCGTCCCTGCACCCCCTAACCCCCTACGGGAGCCCCCTCTGAGCCTCACTAACCCCCCGCAGGGTCCCCCACCCGACGTCCTCCCCTGAGTGCGCATAAGTTTAAAGCGCCAGGGGAGGAACTGTCGGCCGGGGACATACATGTCACTCGCACCCTGAACACCAGAAATTACGCCAGGCAGACTTACAAAATATCTGGTGCAGCTGTGTCTTATTTGCGACAATGGATGCATCTGTGGTAGGCACAGCGCAATTGCCTTAAGAAAATTGGCTGTTTGCGCCCGCAATGAATTCTGGGGAAAAAAAGCTGCATTGTGCTTGAAACTGCACTTGCACAATGTGTCAAGGCAAGTAAATGCCCCCTAAAAATACACTTCATCTATGGGTCCAACTTACCCACACAAGCAGGCAGCGATCTGAATAAGAGAACATGATGAATAGGCGAGAGCCAGAATGGAAATATAAGTGGGATGGAAACATGTCATTAAAAGTAACAATAACAATGAAATTGTAACCTTACAGAACAATAGTTTTTTTTTTTGGCTTAGTGACCCCCATATGAAGGCTAGAAAGGGGCAGAATAGGAAGGCAAATTGAAAAACTTCTAAGAACAGGACAGAACACCCTTGGCACCAGGCCTAAATATGCCCCCCCCCCAGATTGCAGAAGAGACATCACTTGCAGTTCGTGCGTGGCATCACTTCCAGTAGCGCGTAATGTCACTTCTGTACGAGAAATGTCATCCCCCCCCCCAGTTCTGCTGCTGGATTTCTGCAGAAACTTTCTAGCCAGGGATGGGGTAATTTATTTATTTTTTTGAAAAATAGAAAATCTATCATATAGGCACCCCCCCACACAAAAGATGGTGCCCTAGGCTCAGGCCCTTGGGTGACTATATATCAATATCGCCTTGCCCTTATACCAATGCAAAATGTATAAAAAAAATAGAATGCCCCATTACAGTGACAGGTTTCCTGTTGGTCAGTTTCCTCCATTCCTCGGAGCCTATAGGAAATCCAAATGGCAGGACAGACATGTAATCAATAAAGCAGGGAATTCTAGCAGTATTTATTCCCACATTTGCCAGCAGCAGACAGTGCGGAATTGCTGCTATTGGGATGGGCTCGTGCTGATGGAGATAACTAATTCCAGTGGGAGCGGTTTCTTTGTTTGTATATGAAATTGGTGAGTATTCTCACTACAAAGGCCAATAATGTTGGGAAATATCTAATTATCACTCTTTGTTCATGTATAATATAAGGCACACTGACACACTTTCTGTTGAATGTGCAAAACAGATAATGATGTGTAGGTGGGCAAACTATTGTTAACAGTGTATCTCTATTATGTTAATTATTATTTCTGCAGATTTGCTTTGTGGAATGCATTTATAATAACGCATAAAGGGCCTGATTCACTAAAGTGCGATAAAAATTATCGCACGCTTTTTTGCGTTAAAAAACGCAAAATAATTTGCGCGCGATTCACCATAGTATTATCGCGTGCAAAAGATCGCCATTTTCGCATGGGTTATTTCTCGCACTAGTTTTACCGCATGCGTTAATTTCCGCGCTGAATAGAATACGATCGCATGATTCACTATAACTTTTGCGCGCTAAATATCGCATTCGGCTATGCGAAAATTAACACCTACTACAGGCAGGCGAAAAATTATAGAAAAGTACAGTAAATGATTTTTTGCAATAAAATATGGACTTGTTATTTATTCAAGTCTGTGTTTCCCCCAGAGTGACGCAGCCGCCATTTTGCAGCGAAATGTTCATTTTTAATACAGTAATTTTCTGCAAGTATTGGCGTGTATGGCTAACATGGCGTGCATTCATTTGCGCGACTATTTATATTTGGCTACAAGTGATGAAATGTTTCGGCAGGCATGGATTCGTAGCAAATTTTTGGACGTGCGTTGAATTTTTTCGCGGCGGATTTTTTCATGCGTTTCGCATTACACAAGTGCCGTGTCCAATAGTGATCACTTTACTGCCTGTAGTAGACCATTCAGTCCTAGTTACTAATTAGTTGCTATTGGTGACTGCACTTGTGCAAAACAGCACCTATTACGGTAGACAAAAACACAAAAAAAGGCATGGCGGAAGGGTGTATACTGGTAATGTAATTATCCACCTTGCATTAACCATGGAGTAGTTTCATTTTTTTCTACTTAAAAATAACAAAAGCTATAGATTTTTCATGACTGAAACAGACAAAATTATTCTTGCCTGTTTGGGAGGGTGCCGATCCCTCCGGCATTCTGCACCAAGCTTCTTGCCAGGGTGTGCGAGCAAGGTCTCTTTTCTGACCACAGAATGCCTTTTCAGGCCCCCCCGAGGCAGTCTTCCTCTTCTGCCCCCTGCTGCCCAAGGATTGCATGCAAGCGAATCCTTTCATCTTACACCCACAGCATAGGGGATGCACATCTAGACCCCGTTGCTCCAGGTGTTACAAAACTTCAGGTGCGGCTGGGCAGCATGCTGCCCCCTAATCTGTGCCGCTCTAGGCCAAGGTCGGACTGGGGGGGGAACCCCCCTCACAGGGTCCCCCACCTGACGTCCTACCCCAAGCGCGTAAATTTAATGCGTCAGGGGAGGAGCTGTCGGGCAGGGGGAGCGCTGCAAGAGTCGGGTCTGGGCCGCCGGGGCCCACTAGAGCCGGGGCCCACCGGTATTTTTCCCAGTCCGACCCTGCCCTAGGCCCAGTCCTTTGTGACCTTGCCATAAATCCAAGCCTTTTTTTTATTCCTCTCATATCAGCTTATCTGCCTCCATTCCTCCACTGGCAATGATTTGTACTGGTTTTGTACCTAGATACTGCCCAGTAACACCAAATTGCTGCTTTTTTTTACCAAACCTGCTGCTTGCAGCTGCATGGGACACAGAGCTGATGAGAAAATGAATAATTAGCCACTGTGCTGTTTGCCACTTATATTTATATCATCAGCTGCTCACTTGGCACATGTTTGGTTCATTATGAAAATGACTGATCATTTTAGGGTAAAAATAGTAAAGACTGATTTACAGGCTGCTCCTTGACGTGATATCAGGTATCAGGTATCACAGGCTCAAATTCAGGTGTGAATGGAAGGAAAGAAATTTTGGAAGGAAACAAAAGTAATGTTTTCACTGGCGTAACTATAGAGTAAGTTAGGGTGGAGGAAGAAGTCCCTGCAGTTGCCCAGGGGACAGGGGGGCCACAGGGTCTGCTTCCTTTATAGCATACCTCTCAACTGTCCTGATTTTGGCGGGACAGTCCCTCTTTTGACAGCTCAACCCACAGTCCCGGATTCTTACTGAAAAATCCCTCATTTCCCTTTGATCTCCTGCACTGAAGCTAAAAAAGATACAAATTTAATCAAAAGTAGCTTTTGGCAGAGAGCCCAGAAATCTTAACAAGCGTCACCTGCACTTAGATACAGTGTTTCTCACATTTAATTAAATAAGTAGGCTTTTGGAAGAGAGCCCAGAAAGGTAAAAAGCCCCCCCCCCCCCCCCCCCACTGAGATAGAATTGTAACTAATAAGCTAAACAGGTCTCTTGGGGGAATTGAGACTTGCAGCTTAAAGGGCAATTTCACCTTTTTCAGCAAAACTGTAATAACACTTAAAACAAGACCCCAAAACCCCCAGAAATGTGTTCAAACTCTACATAACCTGCCAAATTTAGTCAAATGGGAGTGGTATTTAGGGGGTGTGGTTGCAAAAATGGGCGTGGTTAAAAAAATTTGCCGCACTGCACACAGCATTTATTTTTGTCCCTCTTTCTGTTTTCAAAATGTTGGGAGGTATGTTTATAGGGATAGAAATCTCTCCTCCCCAGCCACTCTACTACCTGCCGCTGGGGAGGGGGGAAGCAGGCGGGGGGCAGAGAGTGGGCGGGTGCAGAGTTCTGGGTGGTAATCACTGTGTCAGCCCCCGCGCTGTCAAATTACGTCACTGAATGTTTTAATGTAGTTTTAAGGGGATATTCCATGTTGTACTTGTTGTGTGAAATAGGTTTTGCCAAATCAGTGTAAAGCTCAAATTAAAGGTATTTTAGGTTTAAAATCATTCCTATAATTATCTTTTTATTTATGTAAGGACCTGCTACCTGTAAGGGTTGCACACATCCAAACCAGGCGGTCTGTCAGATATGGCTCACGGCAGCCTGCCTTATTTACCTCATTTTTGAGGTGGTAAAAAATATGTGTACAATAGATCGTATAAGAGACATAGAAAGCAGACACAAACTTAGTTGATATGCAGGCAATTCCCCCCATATGTAATAAAAGGCACTAAATTTGCCCTGGAGCAGGAACCCATAGCAACCAATAAGATGTTTGGTTTTTAACAGGTGACCAGAAAATTCTACCTGCTGATTGGATGCTCCTGGCAAATGTTATTATATTTTATTACATAACCCCTAATGGCTTTCTGGGATACTGACACTATTTGGAGCCTGGGACTATTTTTTGTCAATAGAACTTGCTATTGAGATTATACCTGCATTTCCCTGAGCCGCCCCTAAAACTTTTGTATTTATTGCAGCAGGGGTTGAGATCCATTCACCAGATTAAGAATGCTAAATGAATACTTAGTAATATGATGATATCATATTAAGTGGCCTATTAATTAATCTTACAATATTGCAATATTCATTGGCTGATGGGGCCTAACATGTATGTGTGCCCTTGGTTTGTTTGTGTGCTCCATGAATTGAATGATCCAGCCTCTAGTACTTAAAATGGCAGTTTTCTATTTAGGATTACCCAATGGCACTAACCCTAACTCTCAAACCAGAACCAAATCTCCTGCATGGCTATCCCCCCCTTTGGAATTAAACAGAGTAGATTCATTCTGTAGAATGTCCTGATTTTGAGGTATGAAATTATTTGCTGTGTACAATACGTAGGGGATAGAATGTGAAGCAGTGCAAAGGGGTTGGCTAAATAGTTGTCCACCCCCATAAAACATATCATGTTGGATACAGGTATGGGACCCGTTATCCAGAATGCTCGGGACCTAGGGTTTTCAGGATAAGGGATCTTTCTGTAATTTGGATCTCCATAACTGGTCTGCTAAAAATCATTTAAATATTTGATAAACCCAAAAGGATTGTTTTGCCTCCAATAAGGATTAATTGTATCTTAGTTGGGATCAAGTACAGGTACTGTTTTATTATTACAGAGAAAAGGGAATCATTTAACCATTAAATAAACCCAATAGGGCTGTTCTGCCCCCAATAAGGGGTAATTATATCTTAGTTGGGATCAAGTACAGGTACTGTTTTATTATTACAGAGAAAAGGGAATCATTTAACCATGAAATAAACCCAATAGGGCTGTTCTGCTCCAATAAGGGGTAATTATATCTTAGTTGGGATCAAGTACAGGTACTGTTTTATTATTACAGAGAAAAGGGAATCATTTAACCATTAAATAAACCCAATAGGGCTGTTCTGCCCCCAATAAGGGGTAATTATATCTTAGTTGGGATCAAGTACAGGTACTGTTTTATTATTACAGAGAAAAGGGAATCATTTAACCATTAAATAAACCCAATAGGGCTGTTCTGCCCCCAATAAGGGGTAATTATATCTTAGTTGGGATCAAGTACAGGTACTGTTTTATTATTACAGAGAAAAGGGAATCATTTAACCATGAAATAAACCCAATAGGGCTGTTCTGCCCCCAATAAGGGGTAATTATATCTTAGTTGGGATCAAGTACAGGTACTGTTTTATTATTACAGAGAAAAGGGAATCATTTAACCAATAAATAAACCCAATAGGGCTGTTCTGCCCCCAATAAGGGGTAATTATATCTTAGTTGGGATCAAGTACAGGTACTGTTTTATTATTACAGAGAAAAGGGAAATCATTTTCTAAAATTAAAATTATTTGCTTATAATGGAGTCTATGGGAGATGACCTTTCCGTAATTCGGAACTCTCTGGATAATAGGTTTCCGGATAAGGGATTCCATACTTGTATTACTATTTGTCTGCAAGCATTTAGGCCAAGAAGACGATTAAGTAAGAGTGAGCCAGTAATTTAAGTTAGATCTGTTTCCCTGCTACTTTCCAATACTCATTCTGGGGGGGGGGGGGGTTGGTTCTTTAGTGCCTTGTATATTGCCATGTCCAGACCAATGTCTGTGAGGATTTGATCTGTGGGAAGTGTTTAAGCGGACTTAGATGGATTTTTCTATACATAACTAATTAGAGATCGATGCTGCTTTCTGAAGGCAAGGTACTGCTGATGCACTTGCATGTTGTTTTTTGTTTTATTATTTGAAATTCTAAAGTCAAGCAGGGCTGTCAGCGATACATAACTCAGCAGCCTTTGCAGAAGGATATTAGTAGCCCCCACTGTGTATGTCACCAAGTAAATTAGTAGGAGAATGCACCCCCCACCCCTACATTCCTTTCTCCCGTATTCCTTACACGAGATATGACAGTAACTAACAACGGGAAACTAACCCAGCTACATAGATAATTAATAGATAGATAATTATGTTTTGTTCCATGTGTCATACTCCTAGGCGCACCTTGAATAATTGGTGAAATTGTACTTGGTAGCTGCGCGGGATTCACGCTGTGAGGTTTGTTGCAGTAAGTTGTGATGGGCCCTGGGCACCGATTCCTCTGCTGATAATTACATTCTGTAAATCCTGTCACTTTTCATTATATTTCAGAAAAAGTTACCTCATAATTTTGCTGGGAAAGATGCTTTTTTTCTTTTTCATTAGGATTGTGAAGTGTAAATTAATCTCCCTCCGAAATGTATGCCTAAAATGGCAGTTACACCCTAACTCATAGCTTGTTGTCTGTACAAATGTTCTAATATGGTAGCCCTACATTATGTATTCCCCCTCAGTTCCCTGATAAGCAGCTTGGTAATGCACAGAAAACAGGCCCATAGTGAGCCCCCTTTATAGGCTTTACACGTCACCCTTATACCATTTTCCTGTTTCTCCAGTGAAAAGACATAATAGAGGGTGGAGTCTGTTCCCCTTTTATCTCCAGGCAGCCATGTTCAGCATTCAATGCGCAAGTTGTACATACCCTGTACAGGTATGGGATCCCTTATCCGGACACCCATTATCCAGAATGCCTGTCTCCCATAGACTCCATTTTAATCAAATAATTCAGAATTTTAAAACTGATTTCCCCTTTCTCTGTAGTAATAAAACAGTACCTGTACTTGATCCCAACTAAGATATAATTAACCCTTATTGGGGCAGAACAGCCCTATTGGGTTTATTTAATGGTTAAATGATTCCCTTTTCTCTGTAATAATAAAACAGTACCTGTACTTGATCCCAACTAAGATATAATTAACCCTTATTGGGGCAGAACAGCCCTATTGGGTTTATTTAATGGTTAAATGATTCCCTTTTCTCTGTAATAATAAAACAGTATCTGTACTTGATCCCAACTAAGATATAATTACCCCTTATTGGGGGCAGAACAGCCCTATTGGGTTTATTTAATGGTTAAATGATTCCCTTTTCTCTGTAATAATAAAACAGTACCTGTACTTGATCCCAACTAAGATATAATTACCCCTTATTGGGGGCAGAACAGCCCTATTGGGTTTATTTAATGGTTAAATGATTCCCTTTTCTCTGTAATAATAAAACAGTACCTGTAATTGATCCAAACTAAGATATAATTACCCCTTATGGGGGCAGAACAGACCTATTGGGTTTATTTCATGTTTAAATGATTCCCTTTTCTCTGTAATAATAAAACAGTACCTGTACTTGATCCCAACTAAGATATAAATAATCCTTATTGGATGCAAAACAATCCTATTGGGTTTAATTAATGTTTTATTGATTTTTTAGTGGACTTAAGTTATGGAGATCCAAATTACGGAAAGACCCCTTATCCGGAATACCCTTGGTCCCGAGCATTCTGGATAACGGGTCCTATACTGTGAATTCATAGCCTAAACATTATAAGGGTGTATATGCCAACATATAAAAAACAGTTTAGTATTCAATTAACAGCATTCTATGGCAATGTTAATACAGGTTCCTAGACAAGAGTTCAAGGCAACCTCCAGGCCTGTTGTGAGGTACTTATGGAGGATTCTTGCTTATATATCTCACAGAGTAGAATAACTCCTCAGATTCAGTCACATGTCTTTATACAGAGGATGCAGAGCCACGTGCCTGTTGAGACATATACTCTCCTCTGTTTGATGTGTGCCTACATTAATTACTGTTCAGATATGGAAGCTCTAGTATAGTATTGTCAGGGAACTAGGGGCTCTTACGGACCCCAGACCATGGTCCTTTTTAAGGATTAAAAGTATGGACCAATGAGGAAGCTGAGTGGTAAACAGGCAGGCAGAACAAAAAATGATTGCAATATATTTGTTTCATAATTTGGTCTTTGGTCATTTGCGGAACACTCTAAAAAACGATCAGTAGTTCACTGATTTCTGTGAGCTTGGTTCTGAAAACATGAAGCAAATAAACAGTTTTAAATGATACCTGGGTGCAAATAAAAAAATTAAATAAATAGATCTGCAGGTCTATTAGTGAAGAATGAGTGGTCCAACGTTTCAGTCAGAAGTGTGTGATCTTCCTCAGGGACACTAAATACAAAAAAAGAAACGAAAAACGATACATACATATACAGGTGTATATGATTCTTTTTGTTACCTCAAGGTAAATAATCAGTCAATTGTAAATTGGTCCTTTAAAGGAGAAGGAAAGTCATCTCGGCATTTTACTGCCAATAGATTCATAGAAAGCATTGCCATACCTGAGTAAACAGCCCTAGAAGCAATTTCCGCATTTCTACTATCTCCATTTGCTTAAGACAGCAGCTGCCATTTTAAATAGCTTCCTATTTGCAGTCTAGCCTTTATAGCTCAGATCACACATTCCTAAGGGAGGGGGAGGGAGTTCTTAGCATTCTTATGGGAGGGGGGAGCAGGAGAAGGGAGAGAACTCTGCAGACTCTGGCCACAGGAATTAAGGATTTTTCTGAGAGGAAGTCAGACACCTGAACATCATGTTCCCAAAAAAGAGACAAGAAATCCTGTATTTCTTTTGATAGAGGACTATCTGTGAGTACTTAAGGCTGTATTTACATACTCTTAGTAAACTGATAACATGGGCATAGGAAGGAAAGAGTAGTAGTACCTACTCGTGCCCATCCTAGAGTGCAAGGGCCTCGCAGTACTGCTCCTGTTTGCAGTCTCACTATCCCAGAGTCTCTACACTTGAGTTCCTATGCTGGCTGGTTATTTACCTACAGCTATTAAAGCAACTACCCCAACACGGTATTGGTTCTACCTTCTTTTTGCCCTACCAAGGCATGCTGTCCCAGGCTCTTTAACACAGTCCACCCAATCCAGCAAGTTGGATCCAAAGAGGCTAAATCTTTAAATTCCCTTTCTTTTATGGACTAGGGGACCCATCTGACACCCCAGGTATAAAGCAAATCCTAGCTTCCCCCAGGACATACCCAGTCAATTGATGGGGAACTCCACCCCCACCCAACTCCATAGGCATAACCCATGACTGGAGTTAACTCCTTTGTGTGAGGGCCAGTAAAGTTGATTTATCTGCTCCCAAACTTACAGGGTGGTAGAGTCAAACACAGAGAAGTACCATAAGAGTGACTTTGCAATACAAATAGTAACTGATATAGCCTGTTTGCTAGAAAATAAAAGCATATATAATTAAAATGTAGCCAGTATACTCAAGTGTCTCAAAATACTAAAATAGATCCGCGCCTATAGAAACAGAGAAATCAGGAGCTCATATAGTGTAGTAGTTTCAATAGACACCCAGTGTTGCGGAAAATACAAAATGTTTTTTTGCCATTTGAATTCCAAACAAATAGCACATAGATTCAGATGAATTATAGGTTCCTACTGTGACAAGTTGGCCTACTTACAAACCAATGGTTGGAGGTGTTGCCTGTCATCAGATTGAGCAGATCCCTCTTAAGGTGCCCATACGTGGGGCAATTTTAGCTGCCGATATCAGTCCTTTAGACCGATTCGGCAGCTTATCTGCCTGTGTATGGGCACAAACGATGGACCTCTACAACCAACATCTGGCCTGAAATCGGGCAGATCTCGATTGGGCAGGTTTGATTTTTCCATTGGATTGGGGACTGCATCGGCTCGTTGATGCTGTCCCTGAACCAGCGGCGTCTATGCCCGCTGTTTTAATTTGATTGTTTGGCCCTAGGGCCAAATGACAGAACTAGCCTGATATCGCCCACCCATAGGGTGGGCCAGCTTTACTTTCAGTGTGTTTTCCGATTCAAACAAAAAAGGTAGAGCACCCAAATAGTATAATACCATTTAATGTATAAAATCATTAAAACATATTGCACTCACATTTACTCCCTTGAGATCAGTAATATAAATGCATAAGTTCCCAGGCTACTGTCCTGTTCCACAGAAAGATCCCACCACCATGTGTGCTCCCCTCGTGGCTCTGGTTGCAGTAGTGATGTTACTCTTGCCTGACGCGTTTAGCTGACCAATCAGCTTCCTCTGAGGCTTTTGGGTTGAATATCAACAACCTGTCACATAACAACCCAGTACATCTGAATCTATGTGCTATTTGTTTGGAATTCAAAAAGGAAAAAGCACTTTTGTATTTTCCACAACACTGTGTGTTAACTTAAGTATATTGAAACTACTATACTATATGAGCTCCTCTGTTGCTATAGGCACTGATCTATTTTAGAATTTTGTGATTTTATGTGCAGCTGGGAGACTGTGAGAAGATCAGCAAGAGGCAACAATCCTGAAAGACTAACATTCTCAAAATACTCTAGTGTCTAGCAGGAGTCAGTGGAACTGCAAGACTTACAAGTCTGAAATGGCAGACGTTTTTTTGCAAAGTAAGGTATGTACAGTGCATAACTGCACTAGCCATTCCAGGTGGGCAAGCAGTGGCAGAGGTATATAGAGGGTATATAGAGGTATATAGAGGGTATATAGAGGTATATAGAGGGTATATAGAGGGTATATAGAGGTATATAGAGGTATATAGAGGTGTATAGAGGTATATAGAGGTATATGCCTCCTTAGAGACTTTTAATTCTACTTATGCTTCACGACTTCATGACCCCTCTTCCAGTAAGCTGCCATCCAATTCTTGCATCCAGCAACCGATCATCATGTTTTTTCCCTCCTGTGCTGCCCATGCTTCGGGAAGATGTTTTTTATTCTCAGCAAAATATTTGTCCTTCCCATCCCCTTCCAGTCCGAGCACTAGCCCGACTGTCTCCAGTTCTAAAACACATACCTGCCTATTTCCGACAGACATTTTCATCTGAAATATGGTCCCCATTACCTCAGCTTCTTTAGAGGAACAGGCCATCTAAAAGGATAATACTTACAGGTGAGCCCTATATAAATGATAGATGCTGCTGTATAGTGCAGCATGTCCTTAATTTCCCTTTAGGCCCACCGTCCGTACAGCCCTTTGGTAGCTCACACTGAAGATGCAGCTTTTTCTTCTCTAGCCTCAGATACCATGCTGCATGAATTGTTTAGTGGCAGTTGTGGATCAGCAGTCAGAACATCCAGTGCGTGTACCATTTGCCGGATTCACAAGCTGAAGGACATTCAAGGACACCTTCTTTCTTCCCTGTAAAGCAAAGCTTACAAAGTGATGCAGAACAGCACTTATTATAGAATGATTTTCTCCTATCCGGTCAATGTCCTTTCCCTGTTTACAGCAAATACTACTCCTTCACGCACAAAAACATAGCAACACTCTATGGAAATGAAGATTGTTAATTGTAAGACGAAAAGCATTCAGTGTTTAGCATGTAGCTGCTTAACTACCTGTATAATTCTTTTTTTATTTCTGTATAGAGAATTATTTTCCAAACACAGATATAGAAGCTAGAGGGGTAGAGTCTTTAGAATGCTGTAAATGGCAAGCTCTACAAAAAAGAGATGGTGATGGGGTACTTTGCAAGTTATATGAAAATTATATCCAGTACAGGTATAGGACCCGTCATCCAGAATGCTCAGGACCAAGGGTATTCCGGATAAGAGGTCTTTCCGTAATTTGGATCTCCATACCTAAAGTCTACTAAAAAATCAATAAAACATTAATTAACCCCAATAGGATTGTTTTGCATCCAATAAGGATTATGTATACCTTAGTTGGGAACAATTACAAGGTACTGTTTAATTACTACAGAGAAAAAAGAAATCAGTTTTAAAATTCTGAATTATTTGATTAAAATGGAGTCTATAGGAGACAGGCTTTCCGTAATTTGGAGCTTTCTGGATAACGGGTTTCTGGATAAGGGGTCCAATACCTGTATATACAAAAGCTCTTTTTTTTACATATGCTGGTTGTTTTCTCTGGAATAAAGGCGCTTGCGAGGGGACATGATTACTCTGTACAAGTACATTAGAGGGGATTATGGGCAGATAGGGGGTGTTCTTTTTTTCCCATAAAAACAATCAACGCACCAGAGGTCACCCCTTTAGATTAGAGGAACAGAGCTTCCATTTGAAGCAGTGTAGGTGGTTTTTCACGGTGAGGGCAGTGAGGTTGGGCAATGCCCTTCCTAGTGATGGGGGTAATGGCAGATTCTGTTAGTGCCTATAAGAGGGGCCTGGATGAGTTCTTGAACAAGCAGAGTATCCAAGGCTACTGTGATACTAATATCTACAGTTAGTATTAGTGGTTGTATATATAGTTTATGTATGTGAGTGTATAGATAGGTAAGTATAGGTTGTGGGTGCTGGGTTTACTTGGAAGGGTTGAACTTGATGGTCTTTTTTCAACCCTATGTAACTATGTAATACTGGCCTACATGCAGTAACCCCGTCAATTACTTTTATCAGTCTACAGTGGGAACAAATATTTATTACCTTTTATTTATATAGAGCAGACATATTCTGCAGGGCTTAGCATCATTGCCAGGGGCGTTTCGGTCCCTGGTACAGCCCTGAGGCAGGCTATGGGATGCCGCCCCTCCATGGTTAGGTGTTTGAGTCGGAGTGGGCTGGGGGGGGCATCACTAGTGCAGAGTCAAAATTCCTATTTGAAAAACTGAATTTTGCTCTTTAAGTTACCAGGAGCAGCACTGCTGCCTGAGATGTATATTTCAACTCGCCTTATGGCAACAGTGCCCCTGGTCCTTGCACAAGAGGAGCTTACAATCTTAGGCCCCGGACATTCATTATGGTCAGTTTTACCAGGAGCCAGTTATCCTGTGTGTTTTGAGTGGGGAGTACCTGAGGGAAACCGACTAAGATGCAGGAAGAACATACAAACTCCATGCCAGTGCCAGACTGAAATGCCAGGGGACCACAAGAACACCTTAGAGCACACTCTCTCCTTCCCCCATTTCTCTTCTTTTTTGCTCATACACAAATGGGAAATATCCATTTTGTAGGCACATAAAGCCAAAAGGATGGATGAGGAGGAGGGCCCACTGGGGAAAGTACTCTGGCTGGAACTGAACCTAGGCAGCAACTATCTCAAATTTCTGATTGGTTCTTCTTGAGCAAATATGCCTAGTGTTACTAAATAAGCCCCAAGGAGTCATTAAATGAATACTGTCATGGGAACACGTGTTTTTTTTCAAAACCCATCAGTTAATAGAGCTTCTCCAGCAGAATCCTGCATTGTAATCTGTTTTTCAAAAACACAAACAGATTTTTTCATATTTAGTTTTGAAATGTCACATAGGGCTAGCCATATTCTTTATTTTCCAGGGTGCCACAGCCATGTGACCTGTGCTCTGATAAACTTCAGTCACACTTTACTGCTGTGCTGCAAGTTGGAGTGATATCCCCCCCCCCCTCACCCCCAGCAGCCGATCAGCAGAACAATGGGAAGGGAGCAAGATAGCAGCTCCCAGTAGGTATCAGAATAGCACTCAATAGTAAGAAATCCAAGTCCGGCTTGGGACTCCTCCAGTTACATGGGAGTAGGAGAAACAATAGGTTAGCTGAAAGCAGTTCTAATGTGTAGCGCTGGCTGAAAGCTCAGACTCAGGCACAATGCACTGAGATGGCGCCTACACACCAATATTACAGCTACAAATACATTTGTTGGTTCAAGAATAAAAGTTTCAATGGCAGAGGGAATTATTTGCTATGTAAACAGTGTTATTTAGAAATAAAAAGTAGCCCAGAAATATCATGACAGTATAACCTTTTGTAGAAGCATTTGTGAACTGCACTGAGAATATGTGGGCAACTATAACCTCCTCATAACACAGGACGGAAACTCAGGTTAGAGGACAATAATAACATTCAGACTTAGTGAGTGGGATTTAAAGGAGAAGCACAGAAATGTGCAAGGCATTTTAGGAAATGGAGTCTTAACTGGTCAGGAGATGACTGCTACAGGCGCTTGTAGTCAGAAGTAGCAATGCAGAGGACAGATACTGATTTTACAAATAAGAATTGCAGTGAATGCAATGTTGCGCTTGACCACAATGAAACTGGGAAAAGCACTGCATTGTGGGATACATGCTGCGGGACTCCAGGGAAGGCCTATTGGAAATCCTGAAGGTGAAACATCTGGTTTTAGCAATTCTTCAGCTCTAAGCAATTAATGCAGCGTCCAATATTTAAATTTGTTAAGGGCTTTAGTTCCCCTTTAAATCCCCTTCTCCTGTGTCAGTGAGCAGCCAGATTGATATTGCTTTTTATCCTTGTGCTCAGTACCCCTTGTGGAACATACTGATTGTGCCTTTCTGGGAAGCTGCCATCTGTTTGAGGCGTTGCTGGCTGTCATTATGCTTCAGTTCCTTCATGTTTCCTCGGGGCTGCCGGTCCCATAAGGTGGTGATAGAAAGATTAATTGTTCCACTGTTTGGACACCAAGCCCATAAGCCCCCGAGTGAAAGTGTGCATCTTCAATCAATTGTTTTTAAGGAGCAGCCTGTCATCTCTAGCTATAAATAATAAGTTTAGAGTGTGTGTTCTGGGGTTTGCACTTGCAAATCCAAAGTTTGGTGTTTTGCCCCTGTGTTCCACTTTGCCATCTATGTAGGAAATTCAGTGCCTGCGGGCCACCCTTTACTTCATAGGCAACCAAGATTATCCAGTGGAAATATTGCTTATTCAGTTTGGTGATGTACAGGCCTGGACTGAGATTCCCAATAGGCCCTGGCTTTTTAAGTACCCAGAGACCCAAACAGCCCCCCAGCAGCCCAATAAATAGTGACTGACTATGGCACCTTACAGCCCCCCTGGCATTCCCAGTACCCAGAGGCCCAAACAGCCCCCCCCAGCCCAATAAATAGTGACTGCCTATGGCACCTTACAGCTCCCCTGGCATTCCCAGTACCCAGAGGCCCAAACAGCCCCCCCCAGCCCAATAAATAGTGACTGCCTATGGCACCTTACAGCAGCCCCTCTGGCATTCCCAGTACCCAGAGGCACAAACAGCCCCCCCAGCCCAATAAATAGTGACTGCCTGTGGCACCTTACAGCCCCCCTGGCATTCCCAGTACCCAGAGGCACAAACAGCCCCCCCCAGCCCAATAAATAGTGACTGTCTGTGGCACCTTACAGCAGCCCCTCTGGCATTCCCAGTACCCAGAGGCACAAACAGCCCCCCCAGCCCAATAAATAGTGACTGCCTGTGGCACCTTACAGCCCCCCTGGCATTCCCAGTACCCAGAGGCACAAACAGCCCCCCCCAGCCCAATAAATAGTGACTGCCTATGGCACCTTACAGCCCCCCTGGCATTCCCAGTACCCAGAGGCACAAACAGCCCCCCAGCAGCCCAATAAATAGTGACTGGCTATGGCATATTACAGCAGCCCCTCTGGCATTTGCCAGAACCCACAGATTGCCAGTCCGGGCCTGTATCTATCCTTCCCTCCTTTATAGTGGAGAATTATCAGTTCTAGACTGGGATACAAAATAGGCCCTGGCATTTCAAGTACGCAGAGGCACAAACAGCCCCCCAGCCCAATAAATAGTGACTGTCTGTGGCACCTTACAGCCCCCCTGGCATTCCCAGTACCCAGAGGCCCAAACAACCCCCCCCCCCAGCCCAATAAATAGTGACTGTCTATGGCATCTTACAGCCCCCCTGGCATTCCCAGTACCCAGAGGCCCAAACACCCCCCCCCCAGCCCAATAAATAGTGACTGTCTATGGCATCTTACAGCCCCCCTGGCATTCCCAGTACCCAGAGGCACAAACAGCCCCCCAGCCCAATAAATAGTGACTGCCTATGGCACCTTACAGCCCCCCTGGCATTCCCAGTACCCAGAGGCACAAACAGCCCCCCCAGCCCAATAAATAGTGACTGCCTATGGCACCTTACAGCCCCCCTGGCATTCCCAGTACCCAGAGGCACAAACAGCCCCCCCAGCCCAATAAATAGTGACTGTCTATGGCACCTTACAGCCCCCCTGGCATTCCCAGTACCCAGAGGCACAAACAGCCCCCCCAGCCCAATAAATAGTGACTGTCTGTGGCACCTTACAGCAGCCCCTCTGGCATTTGCCACAATCCACAGATTGCCAGTCCGGGCCTGGTGATGTGACTGTACATAGGCAATTTAAGGGATTATAGAATGTTGTATATATCAGGGTTTCCCAACCACTGGCAATGGACCAGTGCCTGTTCGTAGGCTGTGTTGTGTGTATGATGCAGTGCATAATGTGTAAGAAGCAATGATGCAAGAGAAACGCCAAGTTTCTTATAGGGAATAAACTAGATTTAATGCCATTTACAAAGCTGCTCAGTACACATAAGTAAGTCTAATACAGGGGTCCTCAAACTACGGCCTGCGGGCTGGATACGGCCCCCTCGGCCATTTACCCGCCCCCCGCTGCCGCGGGCCGTGGTTCATAGCATAAATGAGTTGCAGGCAGTCTCCTCCTCCGTCTACTATTGTGTCTGTGTTTTGCTCTACCCAGTGCATCACCATGTCAGTGCGTTACGTTCGAGGCGGTGACGCACTGAGCAGAGCACACAAGTAGACCGCCCCCCCCCCCCCAACAGTCTGAGGGCCTGTGAACCGGCCCCCTGTCCAAAAAGTTTGAGGACCCCTGATCTAATATGTTTATGTGCGCATCATATACAGCCATTCCATTGCTTGGGGGCTTATTTATCAGAATTCGAGTTTGCACGATTCTTTCACTATTCAAGAAAAACCACAGCAAGAAAATGTGAATGCGAATATGCTAGAGAATATAATTAAGAACTACGAATAGTCGGAATCACCCCAGGGGTCCTAGCTGCCTGACGCGGCCAAGTTAATGCTGCCCCCCTTGCTCCCAACCACGCTTAGCTTTTTTGCGTCAGAGGGGGGGCCACATCGCTAGTGCAGAGAGTGCAATAGGACTTTTGCTGCCCCTGGTAACTTGTTGAGCGCTGCTGCCAGAGGTGAGCTTCTCAACTTGCTTCATGGCCGCAGCGCCCCTGTGAATAGTTGGTATTAATTATAGAAAAAAAAACCTTGAAAAGTTGTCAGAAAATAAAACCGGCAAGTAAAAGCTGGCGAGGGTCAATAGAGGCCAATGGGAATTGTCTTCAAGTTTTTTAGCTTCAATGGAAATGAGTGGAACCATGTGATTCTCGCCAGCGTTCAATTATTCTGTCGCGTTTGGCGTCCAAGACACAGCGCCAACATATTCCATAATAATTCCTCATGAGTGAAATAAACTATGGGACCCCGGTGCTACAATGCAGCAAGGCTTGCCCACTGTGTGACCATAGTACGCTTAAGCTTCTCTGGCTGTCAGTGCTACTTGTTCAGGAGATCATATACTGTGGGTACAGCGCCGGCCATTTACTCGGACCTCAATTTTATTGCAAATCAATAGGAGTTTTTTTCCTCAGGATCCTGCGGAGCTGCCACTGAAGCTTTTTCCCTCTTTGCCTTAATCTAAGCGGAGATTTATAGAGTTGCCGAATGATTGTTTTGCTTCTCGGTGAGGCTTTATTAGCTGTTACTGCGGCCGCGCTGTTTACTAGGAGCATTCAAGCCGCCCACATACCACAAGCGTATCGCTGTTTATATCTGCATACGATTATTTTACGGATCAATTTCTTTTTTTGTCCTGTGACTTTTTATACTGTATATTGTATTATTGTTATAATTGCTTCTAGAACGTGATGATCATTGCTGAAGCTGGACCCAGCAGGGAACCTGTTTGTACATATGTCTCCTACGCCTCGTACAGACTGTTTGTTTTTCAGCAACTTTTTGCCGTATTGCTTTCCTTAACGCGAGGGCTCAGCACCCTAAGTCTCAGCAAGACACGGCTTTGGATTTGTTTTTGCTGTTATTGCTGAAATTAAGATTTTCGCACGACTCAGTTGATTGGAATGAAAGGGAAGTTCAGTATCTTCTGCTATTTGCTTCCATAGTTTCTTTACCAGACTTTTTTGTTTAGTATAAATCACACCCTCCACCTCCCTTGTGATGCAAGTGGGCGATTCTCTTGACACAATTGCGCAGTGCCTATTGCAGCTGCGACCAATTTGCCAAAATGGATTCAACTTCATGTGCGCTTTGTCACAAATTAGGCGCTGAATATTTTCTACGTCTGCCTGGTGCAGTTTCTGGTGGCGCTTAGGCCATATTCTTTCAATGCGAGGGTGCTGCACCTATTGACACAGGGTGCTGAGGAAACTCTGAAGCTACCACATGGTTAGGGGGTGGCGTAAGTTCCAGGATTCCTCTGCATCAATAGTCGCAACAGTGTCTAGTTTGGAACCAGTGGCATAAACTATAGAGGAAGCGGACCCTATGTCTGCATGGGGCCTTGGGAAACGCGCGGGGGGGGGGGGGGCTGGATTGCAGGGCCCATTTGCCTCCTCTATGGCAGTAAAAAACTCCTTCTGCCCCAGCAACTCTTCTATTTGCGAGTGGGGGGGAGATGTTGTCGATGCAAGAATTAGGCCAGCAGGGTGCGGGGAGTAAGGTGGTCAGGGGTCCTGACAGGGATCTTTGTGCGCTGGGACCAAAGATATCAGCCAGATATCGAACGGCAGGTTAAAAAATTTAGTCGGATAAGGGACCGCAACGGCTTGTTGATGCTGTCCCCGAACCAACATGTGCCCATTACAGTCATGGGGGATATTGGGAGAAGATCCACTCGCTTGGCGACCTCACCAAGCAAGCGGATCTTGACATGTATGGGCACCTTTACTGTGGAGCCCTTTGGTATTAAGGTTGGATTACCCTAGCAACCATTGTTTGAAATTAAAACGGAAGAAAAATAGCAGAGCTCGTAATTATAATTATAATAATAAAAGTGAAGCCACACTGTATTTTTGTGGAGCAACATTGTGCTGCCTTGCAGGGTTCCTAGGTTTGATTCCAACCAGGGCGCAATCTGGAAACAGGTTGTACAGTGTGTTCTTCCTTTGTCTGTGTGTGTTCCTCCCACACTCCAAACTCATACAGGCAGCTTACTAATTGTAAATGGGATAGGGACCTTAGACTGTAAGCTCCACTGGGGAATGGACTGATATGAAAGAGCTACAATCTCTGTAATATGCTCTGGAATATACAGTATCTTCAATATACATTAGAAGAAAAGGTTTGGCTTTGGCTTTTATATGGAAGTTGTACAGTAACACACACAGAAGGCACTGGGGTGCTCAGATAGCAGTGCCTTTTTGTCTGTCAGAGCTGATCCACTATTCCTGTTTTAATCCTCAGTCTTACCAAAGAGACCATGATAATGCTTAAAAATTCTCTATAAAAACCCAGAAATGCTCAGGTCAGCCGAGTCTAAAACCGATCCTTCTACTTCTGAATGCTTAGGTAAATGCCATTTAATTCAGTTGTTTTTTCCTTTCTTAATATTGCAACTTCTTTTATTGCTGCTCTAGAGTAAAACTGGCCATCCATGGACCGACAAAAGCTGCTAAATTCTGTAAAATGGCTAGTGTAAATTAGTTACCTTATTCACATCCAGGGTCGGACTGGGCTGCCGGGACAACGGGAAAAATCCCGATGGGCCCCGGCTCTAGTGGGCCCCGGCGGGCCAGACCCGACCTTTGCGGCGCTTTCCCTGCCCGAACGTTCTGCCCCAATGCGTTATAATTACGTGCTCGGGGAAGGTTGTCGGGTAGGGGGCCCTGCGAGGGGGGGTTAGGGGGGGCCCTGCGAGGGGGGGTTAGGGGGGGCCCTGCGAGGGGGGGTTAGGGGGGGCCCTGCGAGGGGGGTTGGGGGGCCCTCAGGGGGGTACGCTATGGGCACGGGCCCTGGTGGGCCCTCCACACCCCAGTCCGACCCTGTTCAGATCCCACTGCACACTGTGCCTTGCACCTCAGTCATAACTAATAGGCCCAATGGCATGGGCATGCTCAAAGCTACAATGTTGTGGCGTAGAGCAAGTGCTTCTTTAATGGCCTTTTCACATAAACAGTCTGGTTTTTCTCATGGCTGTTTTCAGTTATCATCAAGTACAGTTAATGTTGCTCACGAGCCACTGGTTGGGGATCACTGTTCTAAATTAACATTGTAATTAGCTGTTCAGTTTAGTAGTAATATATTAATAACTGTTGTACTGAGAATTGTAACAACACTAATCTGTTATAAAGCAAATGGCCAGAGCAAATGCTATGTTACTAGTTGAGCCGGCTAGTATCATTGGCTCGCCAGCTCTTCAGTTGTACTGTGACACTTAAACACCTTAAAGTGATGGATAATGAAATGACACACAAATACTCTGTGGAGCTTTGGTGCAAACTTAAGACCTAAGGCTGATCCCACACGGGGCTGATTCTTGGTTTGTGGAAAAACACAAGCTGAGAATCAGCCCCCTTGACTGCAGGGCTGGATTTTGAAGTGGTGCGCCTCAAGGCCGCTCAGCCCCCCTGCAGGATTGCACCCCTCTGCACACACTACCTATACTCACATCTCCCCCCCCACCTGCCTTATTGATTAGTTGCATTGCAGATGCGGCCAGCAGGCAGCATGGTGCCCCCAGATTTTTGCTGCCCTTGGCCTGAGCCTTTCTGGCCTACCAATCTGGGCCTGCTCCACTAGCATCAGCCACCTACCTTCCCTGCACCCGGAAGCATTGTGTCGGCTCAGGTGCAGGCACACGTGGCGGATATCAGCAAAGAAGCGTTCGCATTTCAGAGCCAATATCCTGCACCTGGGCCAACGCAGTGTGTGCAGGCATGGTAGGAGGCTGATACCAGCATTGAGATTGATTCTTGGCCAGGGTTTTTCCACCAGTTGAGGTGTTAGCCTTCCCCAAAAATAAAAATGACCCTCCACTAGGGTTGCCACCTGTTTTCGGTAGGGCTGTCCAGTCAAAACGACCTACCTGGTTTTCCATTTTGGAAAACTGGGCAGAATTCTCTAAGACTGACACAGTGATTGGCCAGTCGCTGCATCATAGCCCCAGGATTGTGCAGCCCACTCCATGATGCCACGCCCCCATTACATCATGCCCCGCCTCCCTGTCCAGAGTTCCCAGGCAGGAGAGGTGGCAACCAACCCTCCGCCTATGTTTCCAAGAAAGCAAATTTGTGTCCACTTTTACATTAGGAAATACGGCCCAGAATCTATAACAAATGGTAGAGAAAGTCCTGTACTGTATAATAGGTAATGTTTTATTTCATTTCTTCAAAATCAATAAGCAAAACCCAAGAATGATCCTTAGCTTAAGCTGTGTTGCCTTTACTTTATCTTATATGATCCATTCTTTACTATGTTTTGCAAGGGAACAAGTAGCCCCCTAGGGAAAGCAAGTTTCTGTCTGTATTTAATGTGCACAGATCCTTGGCAGATGCCTTCAGAGCAAGAGAGGGTAATTGTGTAAGACAAACGAGGGCGTTTAAGATTACACTGCCGTGAGAACCAGAGAGTCATGCCGAGTAGCAGATACAAAACCACTAAAACTCTAAATATGAGAATTCTAAGAACAGATGAGAATCCCTGACACAGCTATTGTGACCTTTTGCTTTCCTCCATTAACCAGGGTGCTCTTCAGCTTCTCACTGGATTTCTAGCGTTCCATTACAATTATACTGTATTTGGAATTACTTTGCCTTGAAAAATCTCTACAGAGCGGGGTATAGATGCAGAAAGACTTGAAGAAATGTAGCAATAATTAATTACATTGTTTAAAGGGGAACTCCAGAAGAGCCCCACACAACACAGAAACCCCTAATATACGGTACCTATCACTGTAATCTGTTCCTTCAGAAAGCATGAATAAATACCATTTTTATATGCTGAAAGTTATATGATTGTGATATGAAGTGTGTCCAGGATGCAAAGCCAATGGATAAAGAGTCTGTAAAAGTATGATAAGGCAACCCTCTTAGCAGGGCTGGAAGTAGGGGTAGGCAGAAGAGGCAGCTGCCTAGGGCGCAAAGATTGAGGGTCGCCATGCAGCCTCTCCTGCCTACCCCTAGTGCTACTTTGTCATTGCCTCCGCCGCTTGTCATTAGCGGTGGAGGCAATGACCGATCGAATCGCACCCCCCCCCCCCCTGCACCTCCTCCTATGCTTTGGTGCGCATGCCTAGGTTGCCTAGGGCGCCTGGTCGGCTTGGCCTGCCCCTGCCTATTAGTGACTAGGGGATGTTGCAGTATTATCAGTCATGCTTGCCCAGGAGTCATGGACTTATGAGCTGCCACCTTTCTTTTACTATTATTCTGGCCTTTAGGTTAGGGGAGCAGATGGGGGCATCATATGGGGCAGGGGAATGGGTGGAGTGGCTGGGGAAATTGGCAGAGTAAAGGCAGGTCTGGCCTTATAAGGGGTAGGAGAGGGTCAGGAAAGGAAGGGCATACATGGGGCATTACAAATTTTAGGGGCAATTACATTGCCTGTCAGTTTGCAATTCCTGCCCTGGCCCTAGCTGGTGATTTACTGGCTGGGCTGGTCAAAAACCAACCAGGTGGGTAACCCTAAGTTGGAGTAAGTTGAAGCAATTTTGGGTACCTGGCAAAAATTTACCAGCTCCGACTCCTAATAAATTTAAATTGTAATGAAGTAAAATACAATATGTTACAAAGTCCTATTTCACAGATAATAACAACCATAATAAAGTACTTCTCTGCTGTAAGAGTAAAGCCCAGTGAGTAGTTGTTTCACTAGTGTGAAGTCCGGCTGAACTATTCTAACCTTATTGTTATCGCCTTTTGTTTAAACTTTAGTTTTAAGGAATGTTTGTAGTTTATTTAATAAGTAAAATAAAAAGCCACAATGGCATTGGCTTAGATATAGATTTAGACCCAAACTTGAGCAGTATCCTCACTCATGTTGGCAGTGACAGGCTTGGATGGCCAATAGGGTCGCACAGCAGCTTCCTAGCCAGTAGTTCTTTGGTTTGTTCCCAAAAGCAGACACCAGCTTCATACAGCTTTGCTGTATTGCTGAGCTTGGGCAGTGATGAAATACAACAAGAAAACCTGAGCTAAGGGCCCACCACTCCCCATGAATACCGGCGACAGCCCAGATAAGTATCACGCAATTCATTCCAGCCCCTAGAGCTCCAGCCTGCCAGTGTGCTCTGGCCGGTGAGCCCCAACAGGACCAGGGCCCACCGGGTTTTCTCTCTGTACATTGATGGGCGAAATGTTTCGCCAGGCATGGATTCGCGGCGAATTTCTGCATTTCGCCATTGGCGGATTGTTTCGCGAAATGGATGAAAAAATTTGCCGCGGAAAAATTTGCCGCATGTCCAAAAATTGTTGCGTCAAAATAATAGCCGCAGGCGACAAAATAATAGCCGCGCAACAAAATATTAGCCGCAGGCAACAAAATAATAGCTGCGTGATGAAAGAATAGCCATTGGCGACGAAAGAATAGCCGCGGGCGACAATTTTTTTTGACGTGCGTCATTTTCGCTGTTTTGCGAATTTTCCGCCGTTTTGCAAATCTTTTGAAAGATTCGCAAATTTTTTGGTGACGCGAAACGGGACAGATTCGCTCATCACTATACATTGATGGACCACTCTGACCCTGTCCGCACATCTGCCGGTGCCATGGCTATATACCCTGGCATCCTAGGTGCAGTATTCTCACTGCAGTCCTTCTAATCACCTGGCCATGTATATATAACATAATATTCCTCATCAAAGTCCATACTGTCAAGTTCCTTTATTTTAACGGCATTGTATTGTATTCTTTACTGTCACTATCACTCAAGCGTTTTACTCTTGCAGATTCTTTATCCATTGGCTTTGCATCATGGACAACCTTAAAGGAAAAATAAAGTCAAAGTCACTTGGGGGTGCCAAAATGTTAGGCACCCCCAAGTGACTTTGACCGCCTACCTTTTACCCCGGGCTGGTGCCCCTGTGAGGAAGGAACAGCACCAGCCCGGGGTAGCTGCCGGCGCTTCCTTTTCCTGATTCGCTGCGCGCGCATGCGCAGTAGAGTGAAAAGCCGAACTTAAATGTTAAAGTCGGCTTTTCACTCTACTGCGCATGCGCCCACCGCTGGCACTCAGGAAAAGGAAGCCAGGAAGACGGAAGCGCTGCGCTCCAGGTGCCCCGGGCTGGTGCTGTTTTCTCCTAACAGGGGCACCAGCCCGGGGTACGAGGTAAGCGGTTAAAGTCACTTGGGGGTGCCTAACATTTTGGCACCCCCAAGTGACTTTGACTTTCGTTTCCCTTTAATCATACAACTTTACCACAGTCTGCCTCCATTTCATTGCAGGTAGAGGGTCTATTACCCAAAATACTTGGGACCTGTAGTATTCCAGATAAGGGGTCTTTTTGCAATTTGGAACTCCATCCCTTATGTCTGCTTAAAGTCATTTAACCATAAAATAAACCCAATAGGATTGTTTTGCCTCCAATAAGGGGTAATTATATCTTAGTTGGGATCAAGTACAGGTACTGTTTTATTATTACAGAGAAAAGGGAATCATTTAACCATTAAATAAACCCAATAGGACTGTTCTGCCCCCAATAAGGGGTAATTATATCTTAGTTGGGATCAAGTACAGGTACTGTTTTATTATTACAGAGAAAAGGGAATCATTTAACCATGAAATAAACCCAATAGGGCTGTTCTGCCCCCAATAAGGGGTAATTATATCTTAGTTGGGATCAAGTACAGGTACTGTTTTATTATTACAGAGAAAAGGGAATCATTTAACCATGAAATAAATCCAATAGGACTGTTCTGCCCCCAATAAGGGGTAATTATATCTTAGTTGGGATCAAGTACAGGTACTGTTTTATTATTACAGAGAAAAGGGAATCATTTAACCATTAAATAAACCCAATAGGGCTGTTCTGCCCCAATAAGGGGTAATTATATCTTAGTTGGGATCAAGTACAGGTACTGTTTTATTATTACAGAGAAAAGGATAATCATTTAAAAAAAATAGAATTATTTACTTGAAATTGACCTTATAAGAGATAGTTTTCCTGTAATTTTGAGCTTTCTGATTGCAGATTTCTGGAAATTGGATCCCATACCTGTATTACCTGTACCCTACCCATCCTACCAAACCAACCCAAGCTTTACCTCTCTCAGATTGGGCTCACCTCTGGTGCAGCCCAATCTTGCCAAACAGCCTGTAGCTATTAAAAATTTCAGTACATCAAATAGTTTTCTCAGCTAATGTCGGCCATGTTCAATGATCGTGTGGCCATTGGGCTGCCGTCAGGATATCCTTTGCAGGCATATATTAAATAGCTAGTGATTAAATCCCCAGCAGTAAGAAACAGGCAGATAGACCTGTTCTAACCTTGGTTCAGTCATGATATTTATAGTGCTTGGTGTCAAGCAAGTTTACAGACTACAACAGAAATCTCGCAGTTAAACACAATTTTATAGGAGAGGTTTTACTGCCAGGCTTTAGATAGTCTATCCATAGATCATGCTGGGAGCTTCAGTCTGCAGCAAAAATGAACTGTAATATTGCTCCCCCTGGTGGCCCAAGAGAGGAACGCTGCAAATAATTTGCCTATTTTCTCTCTCGTTTGCCATTCTATAAATTCTAAAATAATGTGTTTTATTTACATGTAGCATGCTTCTCTTCTATATGTCTATTTGTGCTGCAGCGCTGGAAACTATTAGAGCACATTATTAGACCCACAGGATCAATCCATTGCATTATTAGATAATAGTGCAATGATACACTAAATAGTTCTCATTACATAGGGTTGGCGTGATATTTCTGTGCTCTTTCTTGCTTTTCTTTTTGGAACACATGACTGGGGAATAGAAGTCAGCCTGCAGTGGAGTAAAGGATAGTAAGAGCTCAGATGGAAAATCAGTATTCTAATGGTGACCATACATGGGCTGATAAAAGCGGAAGGCTAAGCCCCCTTAGACCAAGTTGCCAGCTTATTGGCCTGTGTGTAGGGCCTTTCTGATGGCCTACCTGACCAATACCTGGTCCAGTACTTCCCATGGGAAGCTGACTGTTTGTTTGCCATTTATAAATAGGCTTTTCTTTTCTTTTTGAAACACAGGAATGGCTAATAGAAGTAAAACTGTAGTTGAATAAAGGATAGTAAGAGCTTAGCTGGAAGATCAGTATTTTAACGGTGGCCATACACTGGCTGATGAAAGTTGAGGACTAAACCCCCTCCAGACTAGGGTTGCCACCTGATCAGTTTTGACTTAAACAGTTTGGTTTTTCTTAGGGCTGTTGTGTTTTAGCTGGGTTTGAGCCTCGTGAAACCCCAACAACAATTTGGTCAATAAATGAAAAACATGGAAATATTAATATACTCCCCTTTCTATCAACATGGCTTAGTTATCATCTAGTGCAGTTAATTTCTTATTATTACAGAAATAAAAAGCAAAACTAGTAAAAATTGAGGAATTAGTATTACTGTATTTGCTTTCTAGATGTATAATAAACACTCCATCATGTGTAATGGACGCCCCAGTGTCATAATCCGCCATAGGTAACACAGTCGGCCACCTCGCCCCTGCACCCTTAACCTCCCCGAACCCCACGTGTGCTTTCACGCGAGCGGTGGGGGGGTCGCGATGCAATGCAATGGATCATTGCCCCCAACACATAAAGGCAAGCGGCGGGGGCAATGACTAAAGAGAGCGAATTGTTGCTCCATAGGCAGCTGCCTCTTCTGCCTACCCCTAGTTCCGGCCGTGATCCCGCCCAGGGGCAATTCTACCATAAAGTGAGTTAGTACCTGCCAAATTACCAGGGGTGCCAAAAAGCTGCTCCTGATAACTTCAAGAGTTAAAATGATGTTCTTTAAATAATAATTTTGTCTCTTCTAGTGCGGAGAGCACTATTGTGGTCTCTGCACTAGTTATACGTATTAACTTAACCTGCTCCAATGCAAAAAACGAGGGATGGCATCCACTAGCCTAGCAAAACACCCCTGACCCCCCTGAAATCACTGTGCCTGCTCCTGACGTCCTCATGCTCACCTCCAGCATCACTGCCCCACCCACAATGCCATCAGGCCCGCCCCCTTTGCTTGGGTTTAGCAACCAGCAAAGGTGGCAACTATACTCCAGATCAAGTTGCCAGCTTAGTGGCCTGTGTATAGGGCCTTTCTTATGGCCTAATTGCCTTATATCTGATCCATAGGAAGCTTCTAAATGAGCCCCATTAATGTCAGACTTTTTGTCCGTGCAGGTATGTGATGATGCATTTGCTATTTATTTATTATTGTGATGCAGTAGGAGAAAATTAGGATTAAAGCAGAAGGTATCATATAGAAAAGCCGAGGAAAGAACGATAATTACACACTGCAGGCAATATGTGCCAAATTGTTTATCCTGATCTAATAGAATTATTTATAAAACAACCAGCAGTATAAGCTGACAAAAGAAAAATAAGTGCTTGCATGATTGGGTACCGCAGCTTATAGACAGAGTCATTGGGAACTGATCTTTATTCATTGGATGACCCAGTTTAGTTGGAATCTCTGCCCTGCCTTGGGCTATCCCCTTGTGCCCTCTGCCTATCTAGGTCCTGTAAAAGTATTATTATTATTATTATTAACATTTATTTATAAAGCGCCAACATATTCCGCAGCGTTGTACAATAAGAGTAGCAACTAAACTGTACCTTGTGACAAACAGAGTATACCAAACTCCAGTATATATATACCATAGCAACAAAGGGGAAGCAGTGCTCACCACTACATTTTAAACCAAAAGCAGAGATGCAATTACTTTGGTTCATAGTTGAATATACAGATATGGGGCCCGTTATCCAGAATGCTTAGGACCTGGGATAAGGGGTCTTTCTGTAATTCGGATCTCCTACCTTAAGGGCTCTGGCACACGGGGAGATTAGTCGCCCGCGGCAAAACTCCCTGTTCGCGGGCGACTAATCTCCCCATGTGCCAGAGCCCTAAGTCAACTAAAAAAAATATTTAAACAGTAGTTAAATTCAATAGGATTGTTTTGGTTCCAATAAGGATTAATTATATCTTAGTTGGGATCAAGTACAGGTACTGTTTTATTATTCCAGAGAAAAGGGAATCATTTAACCATTAAATAAACCCAATAGGGCTGTTCTGCCCCAATAAGGGGTAATTATATCTTAGTTGGGATCAAGTACAGGTACTGTTTTATTATTACAGAGAAAAGGGAATCATTTAACCATGAAATAAACCCAATAGGGCTGTTCTGCCCCAATAAGGGGTAATTATATCTTAGTTGGGATCAAGTGCAGGTACTGTTTTATTATTACAGAGAAAAGGGAATCATTTAACCATTAAATAAACCCAATAGGGCTGTTCTGCCCCAATAAGGGGTAATTATATCTTAGTTGGGATCAAGTACAGGTACTGTTTTATTATTACAGAGAAAAGGGAATCATTTAACCATGAAATAAACCCAATAGGGCTGTTCTGCCCCAATAAGGGGTAATTATATCTTAGTTGGGATCAAGTACAGGTACTGTTTTATTATTACAGAGAAAAGGGAATCATTTAACCATTAAATAAACCCAATAGGGCTGTTCTGCCCCCGATAAGGGGTAATTATATCTTAGTTGGGATCAAGTACAGGTACTGTTTTATTATTCCAGAGAAAAGGGAATCATTTAACCATTAAATAAACCCAATAGGGCTGTTCTGCCCCCAATAAGGGGTAATTATATCTTAGTTGGGATCAAGTACAGGTACTGTTTTATTATTCCAGAGAAAAGGGAATCATTTAACCATTAAATAAACCCAATAGGGCTGTTCTGCCCCAATAAGGGGTAATTATATCTTAGTTGGGATCAAGTGCAGGTACTGTTTTATTATTACAGAGAAAAGGGAATCATTTAACCATGAAATAAACCCAATAGGGCTGTTCTGCCCCCAATAAGGGGTAATTATATCTTAGTTGGGATCAAGTACAGGTACTGTTTTATTATTACAGAGAAAAGGGAATCATTTAACCATTAAATAAACCCAATAGGGCTGTTCTGCCCCAATAAGGGGTAATTATATCTTAGTTGGGATCAAGTACAAGTACTGTTTTATTATTACAGAGAAAAGGGAATCATTTAACCATTAAATAAACCCAATAGGGCTGTTCTGCCCCTAATAAGGGGTAATTATATCTTAGTTGGGATCAAGTACAGGTACTGTTTTATTATTCCAGAGAAAAGGGAATCATTTAACCATTAAATAAACCCAATAGGGCTGTTCTGCCCCTAATAAGGGGTAATTATATCTTAGTTGGGATCAAGTACAGGTACTGTTTTATTATTACAGAGAAAAGGGAATCATTTAACCATGAAATAAACCCAATAGGGCTGTTCTGCCCCCAATAAGGGGTAATTATATCTTAGTTGGGATCAAGTACAGGTACTGTTTTATTATTACAGAGAAAAGGGAATCATTTAACCATTAAATAAACCCAATAGGGCTGTTCTGCCCCCAATAAGGGGTAATTATATCTTAGTTGGGATCAAGTACAGGTACTGTTTTATTATTACAGAGAAAAGGGAATCATTTAACCATTAAATAAACCCAATAGGGCTGTTCTACCCCCAATAAGGGGTAATTATATCTTAGTTGGGATCAAGTACAGGTACTGTTTTATTATTACAGAGAAAAGGGAATCATTTTTAAAAATTAGAATTATTTGCTTATAATGGAGTCTATGGGAGATGGTCTTTTTCCTTAATATGTAACTTTCTGAATAACAGGTTTCTGGATAAGGGATATGACTTTGTGATTCAGATTTGGATATGAAACAAGCAAGTCTGTTGCAGAAGGGAACATTCTCTGGTGCTGGGGTATTTGGGAGATATTAAACCTGACAAGGTGTGAGACAGAATATACACTGGGTTAGTTTGGGTGCCCCAGAGCACAACAACACCGGCAGCAGCAAAAGAAAAAAAAATCTGTAAAATGACTAGCCCCATTGTGTTCCCATCTATCAGACCAAAGTGATTACAAGGTTCCATATTACACGGAAAATGTTCAGTCCCTGCAGTAAGTTAATTGCTGGAATATGGAGGTGTGAAAAAAACCAGCCTTCCTTTCTCTTATGTGCCCTCAATTTTCTCAGCTTGTGAGCCTGGAATTGCAGGTTTGGTAGCGCCGGGGTTAGAGACACAGAACTCATTTTATTATGGAAATATACACAGGAGCTGCTCTGGGATAAGTGGAAATTACATAGACCTTGCTGTAGGCCTGACTAAGTATGTGAGGTGGACATCTGAAAATGCAGCTTGTGTTTTACACTTAAAAGGAAATGAAACCCTTGAAATAAATTAAATGAATGAGACAATGGTCAGAGTTCCTCTGTAACAACTAACGTGGCCATCTGCAGTGTGGGACTGGCCCAGCAGGATACCAGGAAAACTCCCGGGGGCCCAGGTGTCAGTGGGCCCTCCTGCTCCTCACCATTTGGCCTGTTTCATGGCCATTCCCTATTTCTGAATGGGAATGAAGGGGAGAAATAGATGGAGGAATAGATGTTAGTGTGTAAATAAAAGAGACTGGGAGAATAAAGAGGTTGGGTGGTGAAAGGAGCAAAAATAGCTTGGAGAGTGGGCCTAGGGTCTTAGGGTTTCTGGTGGGTCCCTGGGGTCCCAGTCCAACACTGGCCATCTGGATGGTATTTTACTGGCCTGGTCAGTAAAAATTAATCTTGATTCTATTATTATGAATAGGGGAAAAAGGTAAAAATATAGGAAGGCCAGGATTTTTTTCCAGAAAAGTGGACAACCATAGTAGTGAGTGGGCGTGTTGGGGAAGGGAATAGGCGTGTTGGGGCAGGGAGTGGGCGTGTTGGGGCAGGGAGTGGGCGTGTTGGGGCAGGGAGTAGGCGTGTTGGGGCAGGGAGTGGGTGTGTTGGGGAAGGGAGTGGGCGTGTTGGGGCAGGGAGTGGGCGTGTTGGGAGCAGGGACTGGGCATGTTGGGGAAGGGAGTGGGAGTGTTGGGGAAGGGAGTGGGCGTGTCGGGGAAGGGAATAGGCGTGTCGGGGAAGGCAGTGGGCGTGTTGGGGAAGGGAATAGGCGTGTCGGGGAAGGCAGTGGGCGTGTTGGGGAAGGGAATAGGCGTGTTGGGGAAGGGAGTGGGCGTGTTGGGGCAGGGAGTGGGCGTGTTGGGGCAGGGAGTGGGCGTGTTGGGGCAGGGAGTGGGCGTGTTGGGGAAGGGAGTGAGCGTGTTGGGGCAGGGAGTGGGCGTGTTGGGGAAGGGAATAGGCGTGTTGGGGCAGGGAGTGGGCGTGTTGGGGCAGGGAGTGGGCGTGTTGGGGTAGGAAGTGGGCATGTTGGGGCAGGAAATGGGCGTGTTGGGAGCAGGGACTGGGCATGTTGGGGAAGGGAGTGGGAGTGTTGGGGAAGGGAGTGGGCGTGTTGGGGAAGGGAATAGGCGTGTCGGGGAAGGCAGTGGGCGTGTTGGGGAAGGGAATAGGCGTGTTGGGGAAGGGAGTGGGCGTGTTGGGGCAGGGAGTGGGCGTGTTGGGGCAGGGAGTGGGCGTGTTGGGGCAGGGAGTGGGCGTGTTGGGGCAGGGAGTGAGCGTGTTGGGGCAGGGAGTGAGCGTGTTGGGGAAGGGAATAGGCGTGTCGGGGAAGGGAGTGGGCGTGTTGGGGAAGGGAATAGGCGTGTTCTGGAAGGGAATAGGCATGTCGGGGAAGGGAGTGGGCGTGTTGGGGAAGGGAATAGGCGTGTTCTGGAAGGGAATAGGCGTGTCGGGGAAGGGAGTGGGCGTGTTGGGGAAGGGAATAGGCGTGTTCTGGAAGGGAATAGGCGTGTCGGGGAAGGGAGTGGGTGTGTTGGGGGCTGCAAATTTGCCGTGGGGAGGTCCTGGTCCTAAGAAGCATATAAGAGTCGCTAAAATGAAGTGCAACAGGGGAAGAAACTTAGAAAACAGGGGGAATTACAAGTTTACTGGTAATTATATTGCCAATAAATTGTTAATACCAGCCCTGGCCCTAGCAGGTCATTTACTGGATAGGCCGGTGAATTACTGGCCAGGTGGCAACCCTACGGGTGGGTCAGGCACAGCACTATAAATACTGGGGACTGGCTGTGGAATCAAACCCCACAGTCACAGGGGGCAAGGAGTGGGCAGGCAGCAGATCCTGGTGCCTTAACTCTCACTATGTTATAGACTACCGTATTCCTAGCAACTTTGCAATTGGTCTTCATTATTTTTTTTCTATAGTTTCTTAATGATTTGCTTTCTTCTGGCTCTTTACAACTTTTAAACGGGGGTCACTGACCCCAGAAGCCAAAAACTATTGCTTTGTGAGGCTACAATGTTACTGTTATTATTACTCCTTTATTTATTTATCTTCCTATGCAGGCTCTCTTATTCATAGATCTCATTCAAACCACTGCCTGGTTGCAATAAATAGGTAAACAATACCCTAGCAACCAGATAACTGACGAAATGCCAGACTGGAGAGCTCCTAAATGAAAAAGCTAAATAGCTGAAAAACCATAAAAAAATAAGACCAATTGCAATTTTTGTTGAAATAGCAATGACTACATCATATTAAAAGTCAGTTTATAGGTAAACTACCCCTTTAATGCCTGCCATGGGTAATATAGTATAAAATGCTTGCTAGAATAAAGCAAACTGGTACCAAGTGCCTCAAAATACTCTGTTTATAAAAAAAATGCTGACAAATTATGTTTGGTTTGAACTAGTTTCCCCTTAAAATGGGACTTTTTATTATCGTCACGGATACATGGAGATTCTGCTGCAGTCTTTCCTGAATCAGGACTGAAATAAATCATAGACTTGATATAATCACCAAATCCCTGGGACACCAGGGGAAATAACTCACCGTGGCAAGTATTCTTTTTAATAACTGTACAATATAATCATCTTCGCAGTGCTCAGTGCAGCTTTATAATTGGAATTCTGTCTGTAGCAGCCACTTACTGACTCTGTATTTTAAATGATATTTATTTAATGGCCGTCCAGCTTTGCCAACTCCTTATGGCAGTAGCTACGGTCAGTGTGGTACAACTGCTGTACGGTGTTGCTAAGCTGGAAATACATAACAAACCAAATAGAGCATATTTACTGGCTTGGTGCTCTTTTATATAGTAAATATATACAGGTATGGGACCTGTTATCCAGAATGCTCGGAACCTGGGGTTTTCCTGATAAAGGATCTTTCCGTAATTTGGATCTCCATAACTTAAGTCTGCTAAAAATCATTTAAATATTGAATAAACCCAATAGGATTGTTTTGCCTCCAATAAGGGGTAATTATATCTTAGTTGGGATCAAGTACAGGTACTGTTTTATTATTACAGAGAAAAGGGAATCATTTAACCATTAAATAAACCCAATAGGGCTGTTCTGCCCCCAATAAGGGGTAATTATATCTTAGTTGGGATCAAGTACAGGTACTGTTTTATTATTACAGAGAAAAGGGAATCATTTAACCATTAAATAAACCCAATAGGGCTGTTCTGCCCCAATAAGGGGTAATTATATCTTAGTTGGGATCAAGTACAGGTACTGTTTTATTATTACAGAGAAAAGGGAATCATTTAACCATTAAATAAACCCAATAGGGCTGTTCTGCCCCCAATAAGGGGTAATTATATCTTAGTTGGGATCAAGTACAGGTACTGTTTTATTATTACAGAGAAAAAGGAATCATTTAACCATGAAATAAACCCAATAGGGCTGTTCTGCCCCAATAAGGGGTAATTATATCTTAGTTGGGATCAAGTACAGGTACTGTTTTATTATTACAGAGAAAAGGGTATCATTTTTAAAAATTAGAATTATTTGCTTATAATGGAGTCTATGGGAGATGGCCTTTCCGTAATTCACTAAGTGGATCCCAACCCTGACCAACATGTTAATCTCTGTTAGCTCCTACTGCCTTCCTTATGTTATAAGATTGTAAGATTGTTATGTTATATAGATTGTAAGCTCTACGGGGCAGGGACCTCCTTCCTCTTGTGTCCTTGACTCTTAACTTATTGCAGCTGTATTTATTGTTATACTGTGTATTTATCTATTATTATCTTAATAACCCCCTGTTTGTATTAATGAATTCTACTGTACAGCGCTGCGTACATAAGTAGCGCTTTATAAATAAAAATATACATACATAAGGATATATCTGGAATTATATAGCCAGGAAGTCCTTACCCTGAGCCTAAATCCATCCCTGAAGAATCATCTTCCATTAACTTTGCCACTGGTACCAACAATGAGTGTTCCCCACCCCAGTATTGTGCCTGCTCACTCTGCTTTGTGCCAAAGACCCAACCTGTCCTAAAATATTATGGGAAGTTCTGGACTGTAGGCTGTAACATATATTTTCGCCTCCCTCAGCACAAGGAATGAAAGCTGTTTCTTTTTAAAGGCCTCGTATCCTACTATAAGCATCTGACTGCCTGCTTGATACCATCCCACAATGGATTCAGTATGTGCTGAAGGCAGCAAAGGGCTTGATAAGTAACATTTACTTTCCTCTGTGTTTGTGAAGCCCCTTTGTGCATTTGTTGGTGTTCCTCAAAGCTCAGCTTTATCCGCACTCCGCTCTCCATTCTGTACTTCTTTTGATTGGAGTACAGGAAATATTCAGGTACCTGGAATTGTTACAGATTTCTGGTCTCTCATTGCACAGAAGTGATCATTGTGCATATGCTCGGAGGCATAGAAATCTCATTTACAGCTGCTTCTCAAGCTTCAGCTGCCAGGTGCATCTCCACTCTCAGGGGCTCCACCGTCACGTCTAGCTTCGTGGCCATATAAATGGCACTTCCATTCGCGTGGCACAGACCTGCATTGTCACACTCACGGCCCTCCGTTTCTGCTGTTAATTAAAAATCGGCACAGTAATAAGGTAAATCAGATGTTAACATTGCACTAGAGGAAATTGCAGAATTGTGTTGATAAAGGGAACTATTGCTTTATAGTCATGAAACAACAAAAAACTTATTTACACGAATGGCACTCATTTATCAATAGATCCGAAATAATAGTGATGAGCGAATCTGTCTCATTTTGCTTCACCATAAAATTTGCAAGACAGCAAAAAAATCGTGAAAAATTCACAAAACGCATTTGTTGCACTATTTTTTTGTCGCACACGTCTTTTTTTTGTTGCACGCATTTTTTTGTGTTGCCCGCCCCTTTTTGACCCGTCCAATTTGACACAGCGAATTTGCACAAAAGTTTCGAGAACCAATGGCAAAATGCGGAAATAATAGCCGTGCGACGAAATAATAGCCGTGGGCGATGAAATAATAGCCGTGCAACAAAATAATAGCTGTGCGACTAAATAATAGCCGCGGGCGACGAAATAATAGCCGTGGGCGACTAAATAATAGCCGTGGGCGATGAAATAATAGCCGTGCAACAAAATAATAGCTGTGCGACGAAATAATAGCCGTGGGCGATGAAATAATAGCTGTGCAACAAAATAATAGCTGTGCGACTAAATAATAGCCGCGGGTGACGAAATAATAGCCGCGGGCGACTAAATAATAGCCGTGGGTGATGAAATAATAGCCGTGCGACAAAATAATAGCTGTGCGACGAAATAATAGCTGTGCGACTAAATAATAGCCATGGGTGATGAAATAATAGCCGTGCAACAAAATAATAGCTGTGCGACGAAATAATAGCCGTGGGCGATGAAATAATAGCCGTGCAACAAAATAATAGCTGTGCGACGAAATAATAGCCGTGGGCGATGAAATAATAGCTGTGCAACAAAATAATAGCTGTGCGACTAAATAATAGCCATGGGTGACGAAATAATAGCCGCGGGCGACTAAATAATAGCCGTGGGTGATGAAATAATAGCCGTGCGACAAAATAATAGCTGTGCGACGAAATAATAGCTGTGCGACTAAATAATAGCCATGGGTGACGAAATAATAGCCGCGGGCGACTAAATAATAGCCGTGGGCGATGAAATAATAGCCGTGGGAAACAAATTAATAGCCGCGCGACGAAATAATAGCCGCGGGAAACAAATTAATAGCCGCGTGACGAAATAATAGCCGCGGGCGACAATTTTTTTTGCCACACGACAAACTGAAATATATATCAGTAAATATTGCTCCGTTACATCTTTCTCTACAAGGACAAGTCAACCCAAAATACATTTTTTGCCTAATAAAAGAAAACATAATTGTAAGCAACTTTGCAATATACATTAATTGCAATGTGCATTGTTTTTCAACTTATTTGTATATATAAATGCTATTAGAAGCAGTGTCTGCCTGTCCTGTTCTATTCTCTGCCCTGGGGGCTCTCAAGTACCTCATTTCCCTTTGAGATCCAAGAAAACTGAACTGAACGCCAAAACGCTTGCACTGAATGCCAAAAAACATACAAAGTTTCTCAAACCTAATTAGATAAGTGCCTTTTGGCACAGCCCAGAATACTCAACACCTGCACTGAGATACAATAGTAACTAATAAGCTAATCAGGTCTCTTTTGGCAGCTTAAAGGGCAATTTCACCTTCATTATCAAAACGGTAATAACTCATAAAATAAGACTCCAGAACCCCCAGGAATGTGTTTAAACTTTACATAACAAGCCTGATTTTGTAAAATGGGAGTGGTATTCAGGGGGTGTGGTAAAAATGGGTGTGGTCAGAAAATTGTGTGCTATTTCTTTTTGTCCTTCTTTGCATTTTTCAAATGTAGGGAGGTATGGAATAATGCAGCTCTAACTGTAACAGGAAGTGACGTGGGAGTAAAAGGCAGAACTCTGTCCATTCATTGGCTGATGGGGCCTAGCATGTATGTGTGCCTTGGCTTGTTTGTGTGCACTGTGAATCCTCTGATCCCAGGGGGCGGCACTTAATTCTTACAATGGCAGTTTCCTATTTAGGATTACCCAATGGCACATACTACTAAAAAAGTATATTTTTATGAAAATGGTTTATTTAGATGAAACAGGGTTTTACATATGAGCTGTTTCTGCAATATATTATTATAAAGACATATATTGTTCAGGGGTATAGTTTTCCTAGCTACCTTGTATTCTATATAACAAATGAAATCTGAACAGAGTCGGACTGGGCCGCTGGGATACCAGGAAAAAACCCAGGGGGCCCCGGAGGCTCGGACCCGATCACTGTTACTGCTCCCCTGGCCGCTGGTGTCCTCCCCTGACGCATTTCACTTGCGCGTTCAGGGGAGGATGTTGGGCAGGTAGCGGGTGCCCATGTGGGGGGTTAGGGGGTGCGGCGGGGGTTTGGGGGAGTGGCGGGGGCCCCTGCGGGGAGTCAGGGCGAGCGGCGGGGGCCCCTGTGGGGCGTGCGGCAGACACAGCCGCCAGGGGCACCTTGAGGGGTGTGGGGCCCCTGGGGTGGCAGCCCCAGTGGGTCCTGCACCCCCCAGTCCGACCCTGAATCTGAAGCTCTAATAATTGTAATATTAATATGATAACGGGGTCCATATCCCTTTAAGAACTGCCAGCTGTAAGGCCCCTTTATGTTTTCCATTATAATTTTACAAGTTTCAGTAACGGGATCTAACCTTTTGTGAAAAGTCCATTGCAGAAAGGGGTGTCTGTCTTTATTTTCATAAACAAGAAATACAGTAAGAACGTGAAGCGAGAAACAATCTACTATAAGCTAACTGTGCCATCCCGCCTCTCCAGTCCCCCTCCTAAAGGGCTGCTGATTGGTGAATTTGGCAAGCGAGGGGATCGGGGTGAATGAGCTCTTTCTTCTCCTCGTACGAATACTGACACATTCCAGAGCCAGGGACTAAAGAGTCCTGAAATGAGAATTTAAACTAGATGTGAATGGATGGGATGTTTCCTTTTTTGTTATGCTTGTCCTTCATGGCCCCTGGCACCGTGCCCACCTCACGTGACTGCCCGCAGCAGCGCCAGCACCAGGGGCATCACCGCTATGATGGCATTTATAGGCAGAGGAACGCTAAGAGATAACAAATCTCTTCAATCGGAAATGATAACAGTTCGCAAGCTCAGATATCTTTTCCTCCTGACATAAAAGAGATAACGTTTAAAAGGGTAAGTGCTATAATTTCCTGCTTTTTTTTAAAAAAAAATGTGTTTGAATGTCAATCGTGTTCTCTTTATAATATTGAAGAGGCTGAAGTGGATAGTTGGGGCTGTGCTCAGATTGGTAATACAGGTATGGGATCCGTTATCTGGAAACCTGTTATCCAGAAATTTTGGTGTGGCCGAAGGGATAGTTGGGGCTGTGCTCACATGAAAAATCTGCATTGGTAATACAGGTATGGGATCTGCTATCCAGAAACACGTTATCCAGAACATTCCCGAATTACGGGAAGGCCATCTCCCATAGATTCCATTATAAGTAATTGTAATTTTTAAAAATGATATCCATTTTCCCTCTAGAAATAAAACAGTACCTGTACTTGATCCCAACTAAGATATAATTACCCCTTATTGGGGGCAGAACAGCCCTATTGGGTTTATTTCATGGTTAAATGATTCCCTTTTCTCTGTAATAATAAAACAGTACCTGTACTTGATCCCAACTAAGATATAATTACCCCTTATTGGGGCAGAACAGCCCTATTGGGTTTATTTAATGGTTAAATGATTCCCTTTTCTCTGTAATAATAAAACAGTACCTGTACTTGATCCCAACTAAGATATAATTACCCCTTATTGGGGGCAGAACAGCCCTATTGGGTTTATTTAATGTTTAAATGATTCCCTTTTCTCTGTAATAATAAAACAGTACCTGTACTTGATCCCAACTAAGATATAATTACCCCTTATTGGGGCAGAACAGCCCTATTGGGTTTATTTAATGGTTAAATGATTCCCTTTTCTCTGTAATAATAAAACAGTACCTGTACTTGATCCCAACTAAGATATAATTACCCCTTATTGGGGCAGAACAGCCCTATTGGGTTTATTTAATGTTTAAATGATTCCCTTTTCTCTGTAATAATAAAACAGTACCTGTACTTGATCCCAACTAAGATATAATTACCCCTTATTGGGGCAGAACAGCCCTATTGGGTTTATTTAATGGTTAAATGATTCCCTTTTCTCTGTAATAATAAAACAGTACCTGTACTTGATCCCAACTAAGATATAATTACCCCTTATTGGGGGCAGAACAATCCTATTGGGTTTATTTAACTTTTAAATGATCTTTTAGTACAGGTTTAGTATGGTATAGAGATCCAAATTTCAGAAAGATCCCTTATGCGGAAAATGCCAGGTCCCAAGCATTCTGGATTCGGGTCCTATACCTGTATTAGTATAGGGTTATTATGCAGGGGTGGGCAAACTTTTTGGCTCAGGGGCCACATTGACTTACAGACGGGCCGGGCCAGCGTTACGCCGTTTCCGCTCGTCAGTCCAAGTCTCGCGTGATGAGACTTGCGGAGTTGGCATGCCAGATTAAAAAGACCAATGGGCGGACGTGGCCCGTGGGTCGTAGTTTGCCCACCCCTGTCCTAGAGCAGTGGGTTTTTTATTATTGATAATTATTGATGGCCAATATTTGGTCAGAGTCCCCTTTTTCCTAATAAAATTATTATATAAGCCATTAGTAGCTGTTTCAGGAATATCTAGAGCAGGACATGAGTGTTTACCTCAAATCACATCTTAATTGACCCTCAGGACTATCTCTTGAGCTACTAAATAAAAAGCTGTTTGACAATTGTGCCAGAGCAGCAACTTCAGTAACCGGAAGTATTAAAGGGAAAAGGAACGTTGAGGAGCAGCTAATTTAGATGAGAGGGCTACCATTTCTGGGTACTGCTTGATCCAAAGTTCATTCCATCTCAAATATCAATGCGTAGTTCAAAATCAAGCTTTAACCTTGTTTCCTATAAGAGTGTGCACATGTATTATAAATATATATATAATGCATTATATTATAATACGCTGACATAGTATAAAAGCAAGCATACCCTCAGCAGGATCAATGGCTGTCCGCTGGAGTCCTATAAGCACATAACTTTGGCAGTAGTTGTCATTGGAATAGTGGGGGCAGTGAAAGCCATGGGAAGCTGTTGGTTCTAGTTATTACCAGAGACTAATGACTGTACATACAGTTGAATTATTCTGGTTGTGCTTGTTAGTGAGCCCTGAGGATTGCAAACGGAGGTGTGTACTTACTGATGGACACCGATGGATTAGACATAGGAGACTGATGCCCATTGATTTTATAGGAGACTAATGTCTGTAGATGTGTTGTGTTGGTGGCTGATGGCTGTAGCTTTCACTGGAGACTTTCAGCTTTAGGTAATGGAGGACTGCTGACCTGTAGTGGAGTGAGGAATATTGCTGCTTATTATTATGGAAGATTGGTGGCTGTAGATGTAGGTGTAGACTATTGCTGTTAGTTAATATGGAAGATTGGTGGCTGTAGATGTAGGTGTAGACTATTGCTGTTAGTTATTATGGAAGACTGGTGGCTGTAGATGTAGGTGTAGACTATTGCTGCTAGTTATTATGGAAGACTGGTGGCTGTAGATGGAGTTGAAGTCTATTGCTGTTAGTTATTATGGAAGACTGGTGGCTGTAGATGTAGGTGTAGACTATTGCTGTTAGTTATTATGGAAGACTGGTGGCTGTAGATGTAGGTGTAGACTATTGCTGTTAGTTATTATGGAAGACTGGTGGCTGTAGATGTAGGTGTAGACTATTGTTGTTAGTTATTATGGAAGACTGGTGGCTGTAGATGTAGGTGTAGACCATTGTAGCTAGGTATTATAGAAGATTGATGACTGTAGATGCAGGAGTAGACTGTTGGGGCTAGTTATCATGAGAGACTGTAGCAGATTGTTGCTGCTAGTTATTATGGAAGATTGGTGGCTGGAGATGGAGACTATTGCTGCTAGTTATTATTAGATTCTGATGCCTGTAGATGTAGATGTAGGTGTAGATTGTTGCTGCTAGTTATTATGGAAGACTGATGGCTGTAGATGGAGATTATTGCTGCTAGTTATTATTAGATTGTGATGGCTGTAGATGTAGGTGTAGATTATTGCTGCTAGTTATTATTAGATTGTGATGGCTGTAGATGTAGGTGTAGATTATTGCTGCTAGTTATTATTAGATTGTGATGGCTGTAGATGTAGGTGTAGATTATTGCTGCTAGTTATTATTAGATTGTGATGGCTGTAGATGTAGGTGTAGATTATTGCTGCTAGTTATTATTAGAGACTGATGGCTGTAGATGTAGGTGTAGATTATTGCTGCTAGTTATTATTAGAGACTAATAGCTGTAGATGTAGGTGTAGATTATTGCTGCTAGTTATTATTAGAGACTAATAGCTGTAGATGTAGGTGTAGATTATTGCTGCTAGTTATTATTAGACTGATGGCTGTAGATGTAGGTGTAGATTGTTGCTGCTAGTTATTATTAGAGACTGATGGCTGTAGATGTAGGTGTAGATTGTTGCTGCTAGTTATTATTAGAGACTGATGGCTGTAGATACAACTGTAAATGATCTGTTGTACTTGTAGAGGAATGGTGGATGCCCACACACTGATTGTTGTCTGTTGCTATTTAAGAGAGGTGCCCATTGCATATTACATGGAATTAACTGCATTATCTGTTAGGAACGATGCTGCTCATATAAACTGCAAGAGCTGCCTGTCTGTCTGTGTTCCCAAATAATTTATTAACTTCTACTCTTCCATTGGTAGTCATTTGTACCGCAGTGAGCTGCTTCATCTTATCTCATCTGCGCATAAAACTATTTTATGAAGCCGTCATTAATCAGAGTGACAAATACAAGCAGCTCTGTCCGTGAATGTGAAAGACAAAGGGAATAGAAAACATCTGTTTACTGTGGCATGGCAATAAAAATGCAAACGCCATGTATCAGGGTGATTATACTGGGAAGTAAATTGCCACAGGAACAACAAATCATTCTGTGATATCACTCCGCGTGTGGGTTGTACCTTTCCTGTTCTGTTGTACCAGTATAGAATATGCAATGCCTATGGGAACGCAACAGATAGATGGGCACTGTAATTCAATGCAAACAGCAGGCCAGACAGTGTGATCGAAATAAATTCAGAAATACAGGTATAGGACCCCTTATCCGGAAACTTATTATCCAGAAAGCTCCGAATTACAGAAAGCCCGTCTCCCACTTTAATCAAATTATTCAGAATTTAAAAACTGATTTCATTTTTCTCAGTAATAATAAAACAGTACCTTGTACTTGATCCCAACTAAGATATAATTACCCCTTATTGGGGGCAGAACAGCCCTATTGGGTTTATTTAATGGTTAAATGATTCCCTTTTCTCTGTAATAATAAAACAGTACCTGTACTTGATCCCAACTAAGATATAATTACCCCTTATTGGGGGCAGAACAGCCCTATTGGGTTTATTTCATGGTTAAATGATTCCCTTTTCTCTGTAATAATAAAACAGTACCTGTACTTGATCCCAACTAAGATATAATTACCCCTTATTGGGGGCAGAACAGCCCTATTGGGTTTATTTAATGGTTAAATGATTCCCTTTTCTCTGTAATAATAAAACAGTACCTGTACTTGATCCCAACTAAGATATAATTACCCCTTATTGGAGGCAAAACAATCCTATTGGGTTTATTTAATGGTTAAATGATTTTTAGCAGACTTAAGGTATGGAGATCCAAATTACAGAAAGATCCCTTATCTGGAAAACCCCAGGTCCCAAGCATTCGGGATAACAGTTCCCATATCTGTACATATTTTTGAGCTATTGCACATTAAACATCAGGCTTTTTTATTTACTTTGATGCCATATCTGTGGCCCCATAAGTATTCCTGTAGAACAGCTTTAGGATCATTTATATAACTAGTCATAGTGTATAGTTTAGCAAAACATGCAGATAATGGAGTTAAAGTTTTCTTTTAAAAAAAAACCCCCACAAAGCTAGAGAATAGCCGATTAGCATTTATAATGGGCCCGTTGGTATATACACCCCCCGTGACACGCAGCCACCTTCCCGTACCAGACACGGCCTGCGCGCTACTTATTCTCCGTCTGTGCCAGCAGTGTAATCAAACCCATTCATGCTCATTTACTCCGCTGTCAGCATTTGGCTATTTAGCAATGTGCATTTGGTGACAGCTGGGTGTTAAGTAAAACTTATTAGCTTTCCAGAGAAAGAAGCTCAAAGCTGCATTTTTCCCTTGCTCGTCAGGAGAATTTGCACGACTGCACTCTGCTTATCATATTCTGAGCGAATGCAGCAAAATACGTGAGGGGCTACTGAGTGCGGCCATTTTTGTGCCATTGCATGCATTAGGGCATTGTTCCAAGGGCTCTGTGTCAGCAGGTTATCATTGTCAGCATCATCATAAAATGACTTGCCCCGTTATCATCCATCAGCAAAACAACAAGGCATAAAATAAAGTGAAATGTTTGCTAACTGGCAGTCAGTACATGGGAGTAGGAGGCGTCTAAACCCCGGGGTCGGACTGGGCTGAAGGAACACTGGGGGAAAAAGCCGCTGACCCAGACCTGATCCCCACCTGAAGAATAGTCGCTCCCTGCTGTCCTACCTACCCCGATAATGTCATATAATTTAGTATTAGAATTCGTATAAGATATAAGAGTAAGATATAAAGATATATAAAGTATAAGACATAAGCAGGGTCGGACTGGTCGGACCAGGGGCCCACCAGAGAACCTTGGATCATGGACCCACTCTCTAAACTATTATTCATCCTTTGCTCCTTTAATCTCTTTATTATCCTAGGCTCTTTGTTCTCATACAGAAAAAGGCCATGAAGCAGCCCATCGGGAGTTCTCCTGGTATCCCAATGGACCAGTCCAACTCCAGCAAATAGTTAGAAGCAAGATGGCCCACTGGCACCTAGGCCCACCAGGAGTTTTCCTGGTATCCCAATGGACCAGTCCAACTCCAGCAAATAGTTAGAAGCAAGATGGCCCACTGACACCTAGGCCCACCAGGAGTTTTCCTGGTATCCCAATGGACCAGTCCAACTCCAGCAAATAGTTAGAAGCAAGATGGCCCACTGACACCTAGGCCCACCGGGAGTTTTCCTGGTATCCCAATGGACCAGTCCAACTCCAGCAAATAGTTAGAAGCAAGAGGGCCCACTGACACCTAGGCCCACCGGGAGTTTTCCTGGTATCCTGGTGGGCCAGTACGACACATAATATAAGCAAACAGGGGGAGTGGACTGGGGATCTGAGGGGGTCAGGGGGTCCATGGGGTAGCAGCCCTGTTGGGCCTCAAACACCCCAGTCCGACGCTGCTCAACCCCTATCACTGGAGATAGGGACTGATCATTGTTGCGCCTTACGCTTTGGTTGTTCCCCTTTTATCATGACTGTATCTATCATTGCTGTATTTATATTCCCATTCTCCAAAAGTCTATGGGGGTTATGTAATAAAAAGCACTAAGTTTGCCCAGGAGCATTTTAGGTAAGACTTTAATGCCACCAACTAAGGTCAAATCTCATATCATATACTCTAAATGTGCCCATACACCTTCAGATCTGCTAGCTTGGCGATGTTTGCCCTAACGAACGAAAAAGAAATAAGAATACCTCTAAAACCACAAATAAAATAAAGACCGTTACGATTTGCTTGGGACAAATCCCATTGACTTCCACATGACCTCGACGGCGTATTTTTACACTTTTGTTTTTCATGGTTTTGTCACATAATAAATGACAACGAGTTGGAAGCGGCTGAATATTTCCACCCAGGACTTGGGGTGAAGGTCACACCACAGGGGCCAATAGAAGGTATTAGTGCTATAGGCGCTGGGCCTGGAATTCCCATGTCCTTTTGTTCTTTGCTTTATTGGATTTATATTATCTGCTGTGCCCTGACTGCCCTGACCATCCCTGCCCTCTCCTTATTACTATTCTCCTTTTCCCATCACTTTTCCCGCTCTCCTCACTGTCAATCTGATTGTCTTTTTATGCATGTCATTCCCCATCTCCCTCTGTCACGCACCCCCCGACATTACTTGTCCCAACACTTTCCTCCCCAGCGCTGGCATTTTATTCTTACACTAAATGCCATTCATTTCCCAGCTTATTGATTGCTGAATCCGTAACCCTCTGGAGATTCACTCAGCTCTCCTCCAACTCAATATGAAGGTTCAATTTAACATAAAATAGGTTTGCGGCAATGCTGCTCGCTCCCTCCGCTCGGCTCCTGGGGCAGCAGACTGTGAACTGAGGATATTTCACTGGAACAGACTCAGGGTTTATCTGCAAACACTCAGAATTCAGAGGCGGCCGCTACTAGTGCTGATTGTTGTGTATGTGTGCAGTAGTCAATTGCTCCTAAATCCATAACCCAACGCTAAATTCTCCAGCCTTTAAAGGAGAATGCAAGTCAAAATGTAAAAAGCATACTGCCCAATAGCCCTCCTATTGTTTAGTAAAAATGCCACACTTTTGGCTCACCCAATCAAATCAGTCACACTTACTTCACATTTTCTAGAACAGGCAGCCATCTCTAAAAAGGTATTCTCCCTTCCTTTCCCTCCTTGCTTCATACTGCACATGTGTTTCATTCCCTCCCCCCCTCCCCTCTGCCAGATCCGCTTCTGATTGGCTGGTGGGCATGTGTAGCTCAGAACAGGAGACAGGATCAAGTTACACACATGCTCAGAGAATAGGAAGGCTGCCGCTGGCACCTACAGGAAGGGGAGAGAGATTTCAGTGATGTCACTGTAGGCTTCACACTGCTGTAGGCTGCCAGCACCATATCTCAGAGAAGCAAGCAGGGATCAGGGAATTTAGATATGCAGTAAGTACTTAAAAATAATGCCTTTAGACTTACTTTTAGTTTATATTAACCTTTCATTGTCCTTTAAAGTCCCGGCACAAACTAGTGTTCCGACTGTCATCACGCAAATGGCATTTTCAATGGCCATTTCAGTGCTAATTGCTCTCTACCTTTGCTTTCTTTAATGTAAGTGTATCACCCCAGGTATTTCAGGATCACTTTAGCTCCCTGCATCATATTTATTTGCAGATTCTTTAGAAACATAAAAGGATAGGTAAATCCTTAAGTAAATGTAAAATGGATGGTAGTTCTATTCTAAACATGTTTGCAATTTGCAATCATATATATATTTTTTTTAATTTCAAGACCGTAAGGGATAAAGTACTGTGAATATGTGTTCATTTTGTTACAACTGCGCCACCTGCTGCTCAGTTTCAGAACATGACGTTGTCGAAGAGAAAGGAAGAGGGCTGGCCTGAGGTTCTTCTGGTTAGGAAAGACTCGAGAAAAGTTTTTAAAGGACAAGGAAAGTCATTTTGGCATTTTACTGCCAATAGATTCGATACATTAGTGCCACCTAGAATGCTATGATTATTCTGCAGAAAGTTTTACTATACCTGAGTAAAGAGCCCCAGAAGCTCCCTCTGTTTATTTACGACAGCAGCTGCCATTTTAGCTTGGTCTTGGTAGCTTCCTGCTGCAGCTATAGCTGTTGGAAGCTCAGATTACACACTCCTAAGGGTGGGGAAAGTGCATTCTTATGAGGGGGGAGGAGCAGGAAAAGGGAGGGGTAGAGGGAGAGAGGAGACAACTGAGTAGACTCAAGCTCCAAACCTGAATGAGCCCTAAAAGAGAGGAAGTCTTATACGGAAGAACATGTTCACAAAAAAGGAGACAAGAATTCCTGTGTTTCTTTTGACAGAGGACTCAGTACAGCGTTTCTGTGAGTGCTTATGGCTTTATTTACATAGACATTTCTGATAAAGGAAATTGTTGGTTTAATGAATGGGCCCCTAAGTGTTACTGCCCTCACCTTGCTCAGCCGCCATCCCCACTACTCACACCTTTCCTCTCGCTAGCAGCTCCTCCCTTCTCTGACACACTGTTCGAAGCCCTATATTTGTGTACATTGTACAGAAGGAAAATAGTTTTTCCATCTCGGAAGTCTATTAACCCAGGGTCCATAAACCCCTGCCAGAAATGTATAGGCGCATTCGGCTTTCCGGAACCCCTGTGCATCCATCATTGATCAGTCCCCTCGGCCTCTATTGTGCTTTTTTTAAAATTTATCTTTCTACTCTAATTGTCTCCAATCAATATCTCAAGCTTATTTGTGTCTTCTTTGAATGCAACTGTAGCTTGAACAGAAGAACAGATTTGAAAAATTCATGGTTCAAATAAAGTATTACACACTCAACATATTACAAGCATTCTGTTGGCCTCTGAGCATATTTTCATGCTCCGCGGATTATTCCTAACAGTTGGGCACTAGTCACAGTCATGTGTTACACGGTTCCTGGCCTGCTACCCTCTGGGTTCTGCTACATTGCCCACACAACAACATTCCCACTGTACATTGGAATGGTATTAGCTCATACAGACATCATGTTCATGCAGATTTTCAGCTTATTTACCTTTGAGGCGTTGGCTCCCCTGACGATGCCGCTAGCAAGCTGAAGGAGCAGGGCCGCCATAGAGAACCCCAGAGGGGAAATTGGGAGCAGTTCAGAGAGGTATAATATAATCTGCCTAGGGCAACTGTTCCTGGGATTTGCTGAATTACTGCCAACATACGATACAATACAAGTCTTTATTTGGCCCTTAAACAAAAACGTGACTATACAAAATGACAACCACAGAAATATTCAGGTTTCAGGTATTTATATATACATTCAATTAGAATTTGCAACAATTCACATTAGCAATGTCAGCAAATTGTTATGCAACAGAAACAAACAGCCAAAAAGTCTTCTCTTAAATATGCACTTGCCCCGTCCATTTCTTTCATTGTGCTTTGCTCTTCCATCATTTCCTGGCACCCATTCTGACTTGCACCTTTTAGGGCAGTGACACACAGGGATATCAGTCGCACCGCCACAAATCTTCATTGTGGCAGGCGACTAATCTCCCCGCAATGCCATCCCACTGGGTAGAATGTAAATTGCCAGTGGGATGGCATACGTGGCGCCGCAATTTGCCAAAGTCGCCAAAAGAGGTGATTTACATTCTAGCCGGTGGGATGGCATTGTGGGGAGATTAGTCACCCGCGACAAGGGAGATTTGTCGCGGCGTGACTAATCTCCCTGTGTGTCACGGCCCTAAGCCAAGCTCATCCTCTTTTCAGCATTTATTCAGCAGTGTAACTATATTTACAGCAGGGGGCCCAGACCGCGGAGTCTGCTGTACCTTAAGGCCCCCATACAAGTTGAGATCCTCTCTCTTGGCGAGATCGCCAAGCAAGCGCATTTTCACACCTACGGGTGGGCGATATCGGGGAGCGTGTAGGTTAAAAAAAAAAATTAGATTGTTTGGCCCCAATATTATATTGGCTTCAATGGGGCAGTCGGTTCGGGGACCGTATCAGTGAGCCGATGCAGTCCCCGATCTAACTGAATTTTCTAACCTGGCCGATCGATATCTGCCCAATTTCAGGCCAGATATCGGTCAGGCAGGCCCCTCGTTTCTGCCCCTACACGGGCCGATAAGCTGCCGAAAGTATGTATCGTGTATGGGGACTTTTAGTCCCCCTTCCCCAACCGGTAGGTGGGGTTGGTCGCTCTGGGCCCTTTTAAAAGATTTTTCTGTAGGGGGGCCAGCGTAACCAAGTTACGCCGCTGCATTTACTCATACACTTATCACAGGGATTAAGAGAAACCCTTACCTTTGCTTGTTCCTCCAAACATTGGCCTGTCTCTAATTTAACCCCACTTCATACCGACAACAATATACTTGCCAGACAGAGACTCTTTCTTCCTGGCAAAGTACATTATTCACATTATTGCTGCCTTTGGCTCTTATAATGGACCCCCAACACGGTTTGGCTTATTTATGTTTAAAAAATGTTGCCCCCCTGATTTAGTTCTGAATCTTACAAATGTATAGGTGGGTTTAAAAGTCTTCACCTATATACATGTCTTATTTCCAGCTCTTATGTATAAGGGCAGTTTGTACTGGGGTGTAAGCACCTGCAATGGGTTTTCCAATGTGGAACCAGACAGGAGTAGAACAAAACTGCAGCCAATGAAAGCATTAGAATGCTCACAAGTAATCGGTTCACAACTCAAAGCCAATCATACAAAGGGGTAATGTTTTAACAGGTGCAAAGTTTGCTCCAATTCTGGTAACAGCTAGTGTTTGACTGGTCTGCCAACTGGTTGCCGAGGGTTACTAGACCTGGAGCATTTTTTGCAAATGTTATGTATATTACTTCTTACCTCCAAACATACAACTTGATTTTCAGTGAAACAGATCTGTAGAAGTCATTTTATGTTTCACAGACCTTCTGAGTCACATATTAAATCAAATACATGAGCAATAGTACAGTACTGTACCCGTTCTGCCTTAGGCAAGAGATACATACAGGTATAGGACCTGTTATCCAGAACACTCGGGGCCTGGGGCTTTCCAGATAAGGGATCTTTTCATAATTTGCATTTCTATACCTTAAGCCCAATAAGGGGTAATTATATCTTAGTTGGGATCAAGTACAGGTACTGTTTTATTATTACAGAGAAAAGGGAATCATTTAACCATGAAATAAACCCAATAGGGCTGTTCTGCCCCCAATAAGGGGTAATTATATCTTAGTTGGGATCAAGTACAGGTACTGTTTTATTATTACAGAGAAAAGGGAATCATTTAACCATGAAATAAACCCAATAGGGCTGTTCTGCCCCCAATAAGGGGTAATTATATCTTAGTTGGGATCAAGTACAGGTACTGTTTTATTATTACAGAGAAAAGGGAATAATTTAACCATGAAATAAACCCAAAAGGGCTGTTCTGCCCCCAATAAGGGGTAATTATATCTTAGTTGGGATCATGTACAGGTACTGTTTTATTATTACAATAATAATTTTTATTACAATTTAATAACTGAATTAAAAGGGAGTCTATGGGAGATGGCCTTTTTTGGATAACGGGTTTCCAGATAATGGATCCTATACGTGTACGTGGCAATGCACCCTTAAAACTACAAGATGACATATTTCCCACCCTTGAGTCACCCTTTATATTGCAGGAACAACTTGTGTATTGTTTGCATTCAATACGTTGTTTTCTTTTGATAAATGATCACTTTGTCTGTTTTAATTCCACACAATTTATACATTTTCAAGAGGAACAAATAAACTGCCAATATAAGGATTTTGTTTTAGGATCTGTGCCCCATCAGAATCCTTAGCACATATATACGGTGTGTGTTTGCGCTGAGTACAAGACAGAAATCTTATTATGGTGTAGGGATCAATGCAGGTAAGAAAAACAATTTGCCTGTCATTGACTAATAGGCTTTAAGGATATATTCACAGCTAGAATTAGAAATAAATGCTGTTAATATTCTAGCAGGTACCCAGCGCAGTGATGGGCAGTTTAATTAACATCAGCAGGCATGGGTTAGGGAGGAAGTGGGCTAAATTAGATCTATACTAATTGTATATTATTATATATGGGATGAGTGACGCACTGTATGGCTCTGGTACTGTATATCTATTAATCAATCAGTCATTCATTCAAATGTGTAACCGGTAAACACTAAAGCAGTCCCCATGGCTGCCTGCGTATAACAGCCCTTATGTTGAATGGATGATATTTCATTTTCCTCCCCACCCCTTGCCTTGCAGCATCGCTCAGAGAGCCGGAAACCAAACAGGAATAAGGCCCCTCTTAATTGCTGTCTTTTCATGGGAGAGAACAGGGACGCGCGCCTTTGTATTCTCAAACAGCTGCTGTTTGTTTGGCAGAATTCTACCAGTATGTGAGTCTGTCCGGGCAAATCCACTGTGTTGTGCCCAGCGAAGCCCTCCCCAGTCTGAGCATAATATTCCAAATAATCAGGTAAAGGCTGACTCATGTGACCCAGAGAAACCTGATGAATAAATTGATTGGCTCACAGTATAATGCAGATAGCCGAACCCTGTGTTACAGTTATATAGAGCTTAATAATAATAGATTAGGTTTAGAAAGAGAATCTAAAAGTTATATCCCACTGATAGGTCCCGAATCAACATGTGAAAAGTGAAAAACCACACTTTTTGTATGACTTTATATGATTTATGCTAGGTGCAGGGCTGTTCAAAAGCCCTTAGATATGTATATTTTAAGCTCTTAATATATTAGCTTGTTATAGGGTTGGATAGTAGCCCTGCACGGTATATAAAGGAAATGACATGAACATGCCACACCTCCTCAGATGAAGCACCCCATTGTGCGAAACGCGTTAGGAGTGTGGGTACCATGAGGCACTGGGATGCACCTATCCATTGTTTGGTATAGTATGTCTAATATGTTTGCTTTTTGTTGAATTGTTTGTTTAATTTTGAGCACCTCACCGCCACCCATACCCCCATAGTCGTTCCCTCTAGCTGCCAGTCTCTAACCTTGCTCTGAAATACGTCCTTCTCAACTGCACCCTAGGGGTAGGGTTGCCACCTGGCCAGCACTTCATGGATCTATCTGGAAGAATACCAGCCAAGGCTGGGCTCAGTATTCTGCCCCAAGTAGGGTTGGCACCACTGCCTGCTTTCTTTGCCGGGCAGGGGGCGGGCAGTGATGTCACGGGGGTGGGGAAGAGGCATGATGTCACAGGGCGGAGAAGAGGCGGGATTGTGACATCACCTGGCAGGGCTATGAAGCGGCAATTGTCAATTGACCAATCGCTGCTGCCTGGTTTTCCTAATTTGGGAAACTGGGCAGGAGGTTTAGACCCAGATGATGGCCCTTCCATCAAAACCAGAGAGATGCAACCCTAGCCCCAAATCCCATATGTAAGCTCCCCCTATACTCTCTCAACTCTTGTATTTGGTTCCCATAGCAATGCTGATGGATTGGCCTCACTCCATTTACATAATTATCACACCCCTTATGTCCCAGACCCACCCCCTCATAGACCCCATACAAATCATGACAGAATCCCTTTGAAGGAATTATAAGGACACAATCAGGATAAACAGAAAAATGTTGGTTTCAGTCCAGGTTTAATGTTTATATCCAGAAGTGAGTGCAGCACTGTGTTCCAGTTTATACATGTGAGTCAGAGCTTCCATATTACTTTTATGTGAAGAGGCGGATTTGAACAAAACATCATTATCCATTTGAGACTAAATGAAATGTTTATAGAGAATTCTATAGCATATATAATAGCAATATAAATATATATATATATCAATAGCAGTTATTCAAAACCACACTGAGGGGTTATAAGTGCCCGGGGAGGGGCTCTTTCTGCTGAACATGGAGCTCTAACAGGTGAACCTCTGTGCCAACATGCTTACCTGAGTGTTATGGCAGTGGGGATCACCTTGTAATACTTTGGGGCGTATTGATTAACATCACTGGTGTTGTTGCCCATAGCAACAGCAATTAGATTTGAATGATCTTCTACAAGTTAGAAAACAAAAGCAAAGATCTGATTGGTTGTGATGGGCAACATCCCCAGCGTTGTTTGTCTCCATTGTTAATGAATACATTTGTGTATGTCCAGTTTATTCAGTAGTATCGGGATCAATGACTGACAGACGGGAGTGATGTCCAACTTTGTATTCTGCTCAATGGCAGTGGCGGACAAACAGTCCATTTGCCATAGCCCTAAATGTAGAAAGTAACCGCCAATTAATGTTCTTCCCAGTTAATAGAGCAGCCGATCAGCAAAACACTGGGAAAGTAGCAAGATAGCACCCACTGACACCTCTGCGGTCAGAAGCACAGTCAGAGGCAGCAGGAATTTTAGCCCTAAATACATTAAATACAATGAAAGACAATAATTTCTGACATGTACAGACCCCCTTACCCTTCCAAAAAGCAGGGTTCCTGAAGAAGATCCCATCATTGTAGGAATCAGAATGATTTCAGAAATCATTTGCATTGCTCCCCCTAATGGTAGACATGAGAATAGCACCCAAGCAGGAGGAACCCTGTTTAGCTATGATATGACTTGGGTTGTATTGAAAGTATATTGAGCAGGAGAAACAATAGCTTATCTGAAGGCAGTTCAGTAGTAAGAAATCCAGTTCTGGCTTGGGACTCCTCCAGTTACATGGGAGTAGGAGAAACAATAGGTTAGCTGAAAGCAGTTCTAATGTGTAGCGCTGGCTGAAAGCTCAGACTCAGGCACACTTTACTGCTGCGCTGCAAGTTGGAGTGATATCCCCCCTCCCCTCACCCCCAGCAGCCGATCAGCAGAACAATGGGAATGGAGCAAGATAGCAGCTCCCAGTAGGTATCAGAATAGCACTCAATAGTAAGAAATCCAAGTCCGACTTTGGACTCCTCCAGTTACATGGGAGTAGGAGAAACAATAGGTTAGCTGAAAGCAGTTCTAATGTGTAGCGCTGGCTGAAAGCTCAGACTCAGGCACAATGCACTGAGATGGCGCCTACACACCAATATTACAGCTAAAATACATTTGTTGGTTCATGAATAACAGTTTAAATGGCAGAGGGAATTATTATACCATAAAAATCAAGACAGAATCTTAATAGGGGCCAAAAACATAAACCAATAAACAGTGCTTAGTAATAAAGATATGCATGTTTCACGCAGCAGCACCATAATGAGCACCCATGAAAAGTAACCGTGTCATTGCTGATCTTTCACCCTTCCATCAATATGTCATTAGGGAGCCCTCCCGCTAGATAGTCTGTTAATTCATTGTCATCCTTATATGGCACGTGTGGATCAATAATATTGTATTAGGATGTAAACTGCACTATTTTATAGGAGCCAAATGCCAATAAAAAGCTTGTCTTACTTGCACTAACAGACTATGCAGTGTGTACTCCCACCTTGTTTGCATGGATCCTTTCTACTGCCCCAGGCTATGTTGTATGGTTATTAGGCTTATAAGTGACCAGTTCTATCATACTATCATGGTATTAACCATAAAGCAATATAAAGACTTTACTACATAGCACAGGGTGTCACTTTTGTACTTAGCTACATAATTGTGGCCACATTGCACTGAATGAAGTATTCTACATAGAGCTTTAATATGACATCGCCATCTACTGGTCATGAGTAAATATTGCTTCCTATTTAGCTTGATCTGCTGCACAGAGGTAATAATAAGGTATTATATAATAATAATAATATATAAAGGCATTAATATAATGTTAATGGCGGTGCTAGTACATGTTCAGTTGTAGGTACAGCCCAACTTAGTCTCCAACCTCCTGATTTCCCCCAGAGGAGGTTGGAGAACCCCATGAACCTCTAATTTGTCCCCCAGTCATGGCCCCTGTTCACTCCACCTGTCTCCCCCAAGCTCCTCTGGGGCCCTGGACTGTATTCTGGGCACATTGGAACACTGGAAGATATAGATTAGGTTATATTCGTTCTACGTATCAGTCCTCTATCAGCAGTAAAGCAGGTCCTTCTGCACATGAAGCCATGGAGGATTGTGGGAGGCTTCAGGGTCCCTCAGCTCTGGCACCGGATTTGGCCAAAAAGTATCCAACGTCAACGTTTTAGGAGTATTTTTTTTGCCTATATGGTAAATACAGCCTTGACTGTAGTTCAACGTTGCTGTGAATTATTACTGCGCGCAGCAGGTTTGCTGTTTTGACAAGAACGTATTTGAATTATGGAAGTACATTTCAGTGATTGAGCAATCTTCGTTTAATTAAATCCCTCTTTTGCTTAAACACGCTAAGGGGAAATTGGAATTAAATGCTGTTTTTTTTATATTTAATGCAGTGTAATCTGTTGGAGGACTTTCCCATCCCCCCCTCCAACCCACCATTTTGAAATTAGGCGCCCCATTTCTATGTCATTCCCAGGCCGCTGTTGTATAGAGTCCATGTTAGTCCTATCGATACACACAGCTCAATAGTAATGAATATCAGAAGAAATATCAATAAACATGTAACTGATAGCTATTGGTCAGTACGATCTCATATTAAATAACAGGGATCAATTTCCATTTCCCAGGGGCACATAACCCTTCCTTCACCTTATTCCATTGTGAAGTGATGGATTCTGGGAATTGAAGTCCCTTTGCTTTGTAAGGAAAACCTGAGCACCAACCATTAATCCATAATCTGTTACTTCTCAATGGAACAAGGCAAGGGAGAGGCTGACTGACACTGTGAGCCTAAGGGGGGAAATAGTTAGTCAGAGTATGATGGTTTCCTTTCAGTTTGTGGAATCAGGTTTGTCTGTGTAAATAATATATATTTATTTTTCAATTTCAAACTGTTTATGCCCCTTTTCTATAAAAACCCGACTGAATAAGCTCAAGTCAAAAAGAGGGTAGAAGGAGAATTTCCCTGCCCTATCTGCCCATTTCCCCACCCCATACACCCATTCCCTCGCCTAGCCTGCCCATTTCCCCACTCCATGCACCCATTCCCTCGCCTAGCCTGCCCATTTCCCCACCCCATGCACCCATTCCCTCGCCTAGCCTGCCCATTTCCCCACCCCATACACCCATTCCGTCGCCTAGCCTGCCCATTTCCCCACCCATGCACCCATTCCCTCGCGTAGCCTGCCCATTTCCCCACCCCATGCACCCATTCCCTCGCCTAGCCTGCCCATTCCCCCCTATACACCCATTCCCTTACATAACCTGCCCATTTCCCCACCCCATGCACCCATTCCCTCGCCTAGCCTGCCCATTTCCCCACCCCATGCACCCATTCCCTCGCCTAGCCTGCCCATTTCCCCACCCCATGCACCCATTCCCTCGCCTAGCCTGCCCATTCCCCCCTATACACCCATTCCCTTACCTAACCTGCCCATTTCCCCACCCCATGCACCCATTCCCTTGCCTAGCCTGCCCATTTCCCCACCCATGCACCCATTCCCTCGCCTAACCTGCCCATTTCCCCACCACATGCACCCATTCCCTCGCCTAGCCTGCCCATTTCTCCACCCCATGCACCCATTCCCTTGCCTAGCCTGCCCATTCCCCCCTATACACCCAATACCTTGCCTAGCCTGCCCATTTCCCCACCCCATGCACCCATTCCCTCGCCTAGCCTGCCCATTCCCCCCTATACACCCATTCCCTTACCTAACCTGCCCATTTCCCCACCCCATACACCCATTCCCTCGCCTAACCTGCCCATTTCCACACCCCATACACCCATTCCCTCGCCTAGCCTGCCCATTTCCCCACCCCATACACCCATTCCCTCGCCTAACCTGCCCATTTCCCCACCCCATACACCCATTCCCTCGCCTAGCCTGCCCATTTCCCCACCCCATACACCCATTCCCTCGCCTAACCTGCCCATTTCCCCATCACATCACTGCCCCTAAAACCCCAAGGCCGGTATGTTAAAGAAAAGAACGGTGGCAACCCTACTGGTTACAATGACAGAGCAATTAACACACTGTTTTCTTTGAAGTATCTAATTATTTCATTACTTGACACACAGAGGCATAACAATAAAGATAATAATATAATAATAAACCTGGGGGTCCCAAGAGTAGAGAGGGGCTCAGGGCAGGGTGCTGAAAGAATTATATATACGTTGTATATATATATGTGTGTGTGAAATCTTCCAGTTTTGCCATTAATACCAGTAGCTAATGAGAAATAAACATGAGTAATGATGAGCGAATCTGTTCCATTTCACTTTGCCAAAATATTTGTGAAATGCGTTTACTGTGTGACTTTTTTTGGACCACAAATTTTTTGACAGGGCCGGAACTTTTTTCTCACTCTGCAAATTTTTGTCACGCCAAACTTTTGCGGCAGTTTCACCAAAAAAATTGCCAATAGCGAACTGTGGAATTTTATTTCGAATCCATGCCCAGTGATCTCTCTTTACTAAACATAAGTATCAGCCAAAGCTGAAGGTGAGGAGATTTCATTGCCTTTCATTGTAAGGGGATGAGTATTCCAGAGATGTCTGTGCTCGTTACACCCTTGCTTGTAATCACCTTTTTACAGAGTGCAATAAATCAGAGAATAATTTACTCAGGATTCCACATGAGCCGGTGCGGCAGCGACTTTACAGCTTATAGTTTATAGGTGCCCCGCTGCCCTGTCTGATCAGCTGCCGTATATCATGCGCTCCGCAAAGGCCCTAAATGCCTCACAGTGAGCCCTGTAAATGGCCCTAGAAACTCATTAACTCACTGTAAGGACAGTGCAGAAGCTGTATAAACCTAATACGGGAGCTGGGCTTTTCCGGATAAGGGATCATTCCGTAATTTGGATCACCAGACCTTAAATCATTTATACAAGAAATACACCTCATAGGATTGTGTTACCACCAATATGGGTTCATACAGCTTAGTTACCCTCAAGCACAGGCCACTGTTTTATTATTACGGAGAAAAAGGAAATTATTTATGTGAAGTAAACTCTATGGGAGATGGCCTTCCTGTACTTTGGAGCTTTCTGGATAATAGATACCAAAAGCTACAGCTATTGATTATAAAAGGCACACATGGTTGGCCATTATCTTATTTAGCCGCCACCTCAGTACTGCCATTTTTTTAAAGGAAAACTATACCCCCTGACATATTGACAAATCGACTGCCAAAAACCCATACGTAAATTTTGAAAGTAAAAACAAAATCGACTGTTTCTCAAAATTGCTAATGGCAGTGTTGGGGCTGATTGTCAGCCTGCGCTTTTCCTCAGGCAATCAGCCCCCATGTGGCATTACCTTAGTGTACCTGCCATTTCCTAGGCCCCATAAGAGCAAATAAATGGTGAGCGCCTGTAGTGAGCCGGTAACGTTGCTACCTTGCTGCTAAGTGCATTACAGGAGGACAGACTCTAATGGCACCGTGTAATGCTGTTTTTTTTCCTGCACAAATTGAACTCAACCATGGAATAAATACAGGGAACCTGACAGCAGATATGAACAGCCTGTATGCCATTTTCCCTCCCGCTGTAAAGTATAAGATTTACCTTATTAAACCTCAAGGCCTTTTTATATTCAGTATTTACCTGCCTGTCTCGCTAAGCCACACGCCTTACTGTGTATAACCTTTTGCCAACTCGGCTGGGATGCAATTCCATAAATCTACCACCTCGTTGTGAAGTAATTTGCAACCCTTCCCTTCAGGCTGCTCTGCCCTTGCTTCCCACAATCTCATCTCCTCGCACCTCACGAACATTTACTGTCTATGCTCGGTGAGCTGATGAGACAAGACACAACATCAGCGGGAATCTTGCATTGTCTGCCCCAGAAACCATGTTACCTCCTCCCCTACCAGTTTAAATACATCATGTCTGCAACATGAGCCTTTTTCCTTGGCACAAACTTCAGCTGACATGGCGTGCCATCCTGGGGTATAGAAATGGAAAGATGATTTGCTCTTTTGATCTCCTCTTGACTCAGATGTTAATGCAATGTGACGGGGTCTCATCGACTAAATAACCTTGTAATGCCTGCTAATTCGCAAGTAGGTTCTGGGGCAATAATCCTGTTAAGGGCAAGTCACGGGGTTGCAGGTACATTTTAGCTTTCCATAGATGGAAGTCATAAAAAGTCAGGTTTAACCATGAAGCTTAGTTGGAAAAATCTGATTATGAATGATAGCATAGCTATTAATGTAACGGTCTATCCCCCATATGTAATAAAAGGCACTACGTTTGCCCAGGAGCAGTAACCCATAGCAACCAATAAGATGATTGCTTTTAAACAGGTGACCTGTAGTGATGAGTGAATCTGTCCCATTTCGCTTCGTCCAAAAATTCACAAATCTGTCAAAAGACTTGCGAAACAGCGAAAATGTCACGCGTCAAAAAAAATTGTCACCCGCAGCTATTCTTTTTTCGTGCGGCTATTCTTTTGTCGCCCGCAGCTATTCTTTTGTCGCACGGCTATTATTTTGTCGCGCGGCTATTATTTTGTCGCCCGTGGCTATTCTTTTGTCGCACGGCTATTCTTTTGTCGCCCGCAGCTATTATTTTGTCGCCCGCAGCTATTATTTTGTTGCCCGCAGCTATTATTTTGTCGCGCTGCTATTCTTTTGTCGCCTGTGGCTATTATTTTGTTGCCCGCAGCTATTATTTTGTTGCCCGCAGCTATTATTTTGTCGCGCTGCTATTCTTTTGTCGCCTGTGGCTATTATTTTGTTGCCTGCAGCTATTATTTTGTCGCCCGCAGCTATTATTTTGTCGCAGGGTTATTTTTGAACGCGGGGCGAATCCATGCCTGGCGAAACATTTTGCCCATGACCTGTGTTGCTATGGGTTACTGCTCCTGGGCAAACTTAGGGGGGCCTTTACTAACGTTAATTTTGTTCTGCAAATTGTAATTGTAATGTTATTTCTGCGGAAAAAAATATGTTTTATTAAGCGGCAAATCTGAAAGCAAAAATACACCATCTAAAAGCTGTCGAGATGAAGAAGTCATTGGCAGGTGTGATTTTTACAACTGGAAGATCTTTCTTTGCTTCATGGTTTTCGAGGTTTTCGGGGGGGTTTAACGTTTGCATTTCTGTGACAATACGAAGCCGCAGGTTTTCCACGTCTTTGTTCATTCATGCCTTTTCAGTTCGGATCTTTTCATAAAAGACTAGACATTCATGGTTTTAGTGGAAATGCGTTAGTCATGGTTTAAAAACCCCTAAAACCAGGAAAATGAGAATGTAGATGCATCTGCCTCCCCGTGCCTTTTATACACGACCCCTTAGGGTATGACCCCGAGTGTTGGTTGTTCGGCAGCCAATGCCTTAGCCAAGGAACGGAGCTACCAGCCATTATTTTGCACAGAAGGAATTTTCTGACAAGTTATGCTGCAATTATTTTTTTGTCTAATTAAGCAGGATAAATGGAACTTATTTTTAACTAGCAATTATCTTTTCTATTAAAGACATTCAAATTCAATACAAGGCATGCATGATGGAATGATTAAAAGCTCCCATCTTCATATGAATGGCTGCAAATCATCTCCAGAGATGCACCGAAGCCACTTTTTTCACAAAGGATATTGGCAAGTCCTGAACCCAGCGCCGGATTTCGTTTTCGGGTACCTATAGGCCGCCCCCTTTCTCCACCCCCTCGCGCACACAGAACCGGATTTGTGGAGAGGGAGGCCACAAAGGCCCGGGCCTAGGGCGGCACAAATTTGGGGGCGACATGCCTCCCTCCCGCACTAAAATGTTTACATTTTGCTCCCATATGGAGCAATGGGGACCTCTCCCCACTACGCCATACGTGAGTTTAAACTTCTGCGTGCTTGCGGCGGGGGTGACAAATGGGGGCGGCCTCAGGGCACTCGGATAACAAATCCGGTGCTGCGCGCACATGCGCATCCTTGCAGCTCTCATACGGAGCACTGGGGGCAGGATGCACTGAAGTTTTCTGCAGTCCCCAGTGCTCCTTATGTGAGGTGCGGCTGGGCAGCATGCCGCCCTAGGCCTGGGCATTTTGGCCTCACCACAAATCCGGGCCTGTCTGGACCAAATCTAAACCCAGATTTCCATAGGTAGAAAGTGCTGCAGAATAAAATGTCCTCCCAGGCCTGACCCAGTCCCACTGACCAGGCCCACTCCCTGGCAGGAAGTTTAGGTGCCCACCCCTACCCCTCAATCATGGCCGCAAGGTGAAAGTTGGGCATATGTGTTGTGTGCTGGGTGGGGGTAGAGGCTGGCAGCAGTGGAGGAGTTTGTGACTGGAGTGGGGGGTCCCTGGGGTGGCAGCCCCAATGGGCCCCAACACCCCAATCCGACGCTGCATACACCCTGTGACCTCATTGCTAACGTTAGACGGAGGCTCAGAATAACTCCTGTTTAGACCCCAGTTTGCATAGGCGACCACATTGAGGGGGTCACGAGCAAGGAACCCCAGTAGTGAAGCGTAATGTTTTTTCGTTCAGCTTTCTTAATGGGCGGTTATTATTGTTCATTTTTTCACATTTACTCCAAAATTTTTCCACAATTTTGTAAAACATCTGGTCATAGCCTGGTCACATGATGCTGTAAGGGACAGAGATAGTGATGTGACAACTATTCCCCAGGCCCCCCTGCAAAAAATCTTTAGGGGGGCAGCGCTCACAGACACAGACCTCCCATAACCCACCCAATCCCTACCTGCCCTTCCCAGCTGCCCCCCACAATACCGCTTGTTACTATGTGTTCTATGGAGGATCTGCTGGGTGCAGTTTGTGCTGCAGGCAAAGTAATGAGATTAATTTTGCTTTCTGTGGATCAGTGAATTGCAGATATTATATAAATATTTATGTTCAGCCATCAAAGCTTTGCTGTGGATGTACCGGCGGCCCCTGGATATTTGCTATTGAGCCGCAGGGAAAACCATCCCTGTATTAGTTATCTAAATGTATGTAGTATGTGTGTATGCTTTGCAGCAGTTCTACGTAGCGCAAGATTTATAGCACCTTGCCAAATTAATGGAAGACGGCTAGCAAAGGAGAAATTAGACACATCGCACTTTACTATATTTTGGCAATTGTGAGGGATTTGCACTGTTCAAGGGTGATAATTTATAGACAGTTTTAATAAACAGATATTAATGATGCCAATTCCAGGCAGGTACAAATAGCAACTGCGAATCGCTCTGTGTAACATAAACATTAAAGGAAAACCAAAGCCTCCTCAGCTATTTTTTACATTTGCCCCAGTAGCCGGTGCCTCTTCGTCTAAATGGTTTTAAAGTCAGAAAAGCTTAGTGGGGCCCTGTGAGGTGGCAAGAAATGCAGGTATGAGCAGTTGTGTTGGTGGCGGCCATCTTTGAGACAGCTCCTCAGTTCTCACTGACATAGTAACATAGTAAGTTAGGTTGAAAAAAGACATACGTCCATCATGTTCAACCATAATGCCTATATATAACCTGCCTAACTGCTAGTTGATCCAGAGGAAGGTGAAAAACCCCATCCTTCCTGACCCAAGATGGCAATCGGACCAGTCCCTGGACCGTTGGAAGGACCTACTGGTAAATAAAACATTAGAGAGGTTATTATATGCTCCCCTTATATATTTATACATAGTTATCATGTCACCTCTTAAGCGCCTCTTCTCCAGTGTAAACAGACCCAACTTGGCCAGTCTTTCCCCATAACTGAGACTTTCCATACCCTTTACCAGCTTAGTTGCCCTTCTCTGGACCCTGTCTGACTTCTCAACCAAGCAGCTTGGGGTGACACTTGGGGTCAATGTAATGGATCTATCTTTAGTTTAAGAAGATCGATCTTGGGGGGTTGACACCTACATTATCTTTCTTTTGCACAAAAGCATCAATTTGGTAAGAATAATAAAGAGGGGTTGTTTAGGAACCAATCTAGTAGTTATCAACACTGGACACATTTGTTGCATTCATTGTTCTATGTGCAACTGGCTGAAAAAAAAGCCAATCACTGATTAGTTGCTATGGGTTACTACAAATTTGCCCAATGACAATAAAGCTCCACTGATTGTCATTAAAGAGCCTGTATCTATTGTCTTCTCTACTTCCTTCAGTGCATGCAGTTAGGCTTTGGGTTGTAGGACCCTAGCACATGGGGTTATTTAGTGCTTTGTCTCCCCAGCGACTAGTAGTTCCATGCAAAGGCTACAAGCTTTTTCTGTCAACAATACCTGCCTCCTGGTTGGGGGTGGGCCATTATGTCTTTTTGGGGGTGAGGCTATGACATAAGGACTAGGCAGGGGAAAGCGTGGGCAGGAAATGGGTGGGGTTATAGGTGGAGCAGAGGGGGCCCATGATTATAAAGGGTTATTGGCAGCGGAGAGAGATGGGAGGATTTACTGGCCAGGGGGCAACCCCACTTACAAGCACAGGGCCCTTATTTTTCGGGTACCACAGCAGTCAGCGTTTCTGAGCCTTTAACCTTTAGCCACTATCTATGGCTCACAGTAGCCCCAGTAGCCGGGTATCCCATAGAATGAAGGGCGGATTGAGATCAATCTACGGACATCACTTCAGGTGAATGAGAAGCCGCTAGTCAATATGGTGTAACTTTATATACTAATCATAAAACTTGCTTTCCATATGGTAGCCATTACTTTCTTTATGGGGGGCTGGCTGGTTGGAAATCTCCTTTTCATGTCTCGTTTTCATGCCAACAAGTCATCTGCCTTGTTACCTTGGTTAGCCTGGTTCTTCTCCAGCAATATTTTTTATTGGGTTTGTTTAAGGTGATTTAAATCATAAAGGCAATTTATTTATGGGAGAACACTGTGCCAACAAATGAGTACAAAATGTTTCCCATGTTTTCACAGCGCCCTTCTGTACTCATTCCTTGTGCACTCATATGGAACTTGCATGTGGGCACCCAAGGGCCACCTATATGCCTCCTTACACCTTTGGGTGTGAGTGAGGTGCACTATGGGAAAACACATGCTGCTTTTTGCCTGTTTTATTGCACATTGCACCTCCTCACCTGTAAGTTTTCTTTCTCTGCATTTCTCTCTCAGCCCTCAGGCACATGAAGTTCAATATGGTAAGGCAGGCAATGAAGAAATGGTCTGCGCTTACTGAATTAGACAGATGCCCAGGTGTGCCACCCTGGACCAATAGCCCTGGGGGCAGAAAAATTGACAAAATGGGTTATGCCACTAGAAACAAATGTAAAGAAATTAAATGAACTTGATTCAAATGAGGGGTCTGCCACAAGTTATTCCAGATGAAAGATGCACTAATGAGCCCCTGGTGGGCCCTGGGCAAATGTCGGCTATAAGTAGTGTTGGAACTGCACGGGGTATATAATGTCAGATGGAGGAAAATGGCTAGTGGGAAAAGAGAGGGCTTAAAAGGAATACTGTCATGGGAAAACATGTTTTTTTCAACAACCATCAGTTAATAGAGCTTCTCCAGCAGAATCCTGCATTGTAATCTGTTTTCCAAAAATGCAAACAGATCTTTTTATATTTCATTTTGAAATGTCACATGGGGCTAGCCATATTCTTCATTTCCCAGGGTGCCACAGCCATGTGACCTGTGCTCTGATAAACTTCAGTCACACTTTACTGCTGCGCTGCAAGTTGGAGTGATACCCCCCCTCCCCCCAGCAGCCGATCAGCAGAACAATGGGAAGGGAGCAAGATAGCAGCTCCCAGTAGGTATCAGAATAGCACTCAATAGTAAGAAATCCAAGTCCGGCTTGGGACTCCCCCAGTTACATGGGAGTAGGAGAAACAATAGGTTAGCTGAAAGCAGTTCTAATGTGTAGCGCTGGCTGAAAGCTCAGACTCAGGCACAATGCACTGAGATGGCGCCTACACACCAATATTACAGCTACAAATACATTTGTTGGTTCAAGAATAAAAGTTTAAATGGCAGAGGGAATTATTTGCTATGTAAACTGTCATTTAGAAATAAAAAGTACCCCATAAATATCATGACAGTATCCCTTTAAATGGTAGGGTTTAGTGACAAAGGAGGTGAGCAAAAGATGGCAAATTACAAACTCACTGGCAGCTACACTGCTGGTAAATTGGTAATACCAGCCCTGACTCTAGCTCATCATTTAATGGCAAGGCCGGCCAAACATTGGCCAGGTGGCAACCTTAGCTATAACAGCAGGAGAGATAAGAACTGTGGCTGAAGCAGAACAAATAAAGCCATTGAACTTTAAATACACTTTACTATTTGAATTCTGTCACCCCCCCCCCCCCCCCCCCATGGCCGGACAATCTATTTCTAAGTGTTCCCCCTGATGTGCCTCGGCTCACGTAGGTGCCTACAGATGTGTCTCGGTGGCTCTAGCATTGCATCATGTGCGGAGAGATACCACTTACTCAGTGCCGCTTAATTAAGGCTGTCCCTCTGGGGCATCTATCTGCTCTGCAGTCTCTCAGCACTCTTTCTCTTATCTAAGCACTTTCCTGCCAGCCATCTCTCTCTCTATGTCCTGCCGTTATATCTCCATTCCTCTCATCTCAGCCTGCGAGCCTAGAACTAAACCCTCTTCCTACATCATGCGGAATTCCAAGTGTTTGGAAGTCATACAAGATCCCGTCGCCTTTGAGAGAGTAGTCGTGTTTCCAGTTAGGGCCCATTTCCATCAATGCCGTCCTTATTGGATCTAATCTGCAAATCTGGCCTTGGAAAATAGAAGGTAATGAAATGCTCTGCGCCGTGTCCTTAAGGAGCCTTTTACAGCAGCTTGGGAATTCTGTGTTATTTTTTTTCCTGCAATGGCAGATTTTCCTATCTCTTTGCTCTTTGCAGGGTATCAGTAAATGAAAACTCATAAGTGGGGAGATGTAGGGTGCTGTGGTGGAATGACACATAGGGGGGCATTTTCTAAGGTCCAATTTTTTTATGATTAGTATTTTTTTGCACAAAAATTCAATTATGTTGCACAATTTTTTGCCATTTATTATGTAACAAAACTGAAAGAACAAAAAGCTGTTGCGATCATGTAGAAATCAATGGTAAGTGTCAGGTTTTACAACTGGAAGCTCTTTCTTTGCTTTGTGGTTTTAGCGGTTTTGGGGTTATTTTAAAGCTTATGTTTGTGCAACAATACAAAAAAGTCATGGTTTTCCTGTTTTTTCTCCCTGTGTCTTTTGTCGTTCGTACTTTTTTAATTTCGGATCTTTAAAAGTAGATATTTGTGGTGTTTGTGGAAATGGGTCTAGTTGTGGTTTCGAGAAACCACAAAAATCTGAATGTTGACAAATCCGTCCCTTATTTAAGAGGTTTTTTACCTTTGCATTAACTTTTAGTATGAGGTTTGGAGTGATATTCTAAGACAAATGGCAATTGGTCTTTATACATTATTATTTGTGCTTTGAACTGTTAAGCTTTTTGCTAAGCAGCTGTCCATTTTGGGCTTTAAGCAGCTATCTGGTTGCTAGGGTGGTTTCCAAGAGAGACAGCAATATGAACAAGAGAGGGTGTGAATAGAAAGATAAGTAATAATGAGTAACAGAGCAATAGTTTTTGGCTGCTGGGGTCAGTGACCCCCATTTGAAAGCTGGAAAGAATCAGAAGAAGAAGGGAAATAATTCAAAACCTATAAAAAAAATTACAAATGAAGACTGGTGAAAAGTTGCTTAGAGTTTCCCATTCTTTAACATACTAAATATTAATTTAATTGAAATATAGTTTAAGTATATCAGTGTCGGGGTACCTGACCGATACCTGGAGGGGAAGGAACCATCTGTTTGGAGCAGAGAGCATCATTCCCCGGGATGCCAGGGATTGCTAGTAAGCACTAAGGGAGTGCTCTGTGCCTCAGCGCTCTAGTACTACTGACACCAGGGAAACCCACGGTTATCACCCCCCTGGGCGTGGCAGTAATCCAAGGGTTCCAGCAGCAGGTTGTGCCAATAGACGTGCCAGACTTGCACCAAAGGAATTGCACATAAGCTGTGCAACCGGAAGAGACACAATCCCAGCACAACTCACATTCAATGTTTCTGGCCCAACTCCCCGTATGGCCGAAGTTATGCCGGGAATTATAATGATAAACCCTGTCTTACTGGTAAAAATATGCAGAATGATCCCTCTGGTCAAAAGCAGTGTTAAGTATGGGGTTCACTTACACTATCTAAATGATTTAAGTGCCTTGGTGTTACATAATCACAGCAAACAGGCAGCAGCCATTTTGTGGACACTGCTATTATAACAAACTTTGCATCGTGCCGGAATGTGCCAGAATGGGGGACTGGCTACACAATTAGATGGTGAGGAGGGATGGGGACTGTGGGGATGGCACATCTAGAAAGTGCAGAATGGAAAGTGAAAGTAATTGTCTGCCCCACCTCTATGCCTTAGGCAGCCAATATATGACTGACAGCTGGGATTTTTAAATATCTTTATAATGGGTATGGTTGTGTTAATAATATGGATGCAATGAATCCCAGATTCAGTTCGGGATTCGGTCGAATCTCGGCTTTTTTTAAGGATTCCGTTACGGCCAGTAACCTCGTTTCGTACGATATTCAGTGTGTGTATGGCAAGTTGGTGAAGCGACCGATATTGCAGGAGGCTGCTGATATTGGTTGACTCGACGCCATTGAAGGCGCCTGAACAAAATCTATGTTCAGGGCTGAATTGGCAGAAGGAGGTAGAATTCCTATTGTTTCTACCTCCATATCTGATGATTCAACCCTGAACGTCGGTGGAGGGTGGGAACAAACTTTAGATTGAAAATCGCCACGTGTGTGGCCAGCTTTAGAGTGGCACCGTGCAAGTTTGTGCCCCTTTTTTCCGACGAACACGTTGTCTGTTGTTAGTAAACGTCAGCCCCACTGAATGTTCCTGGCTTGTAAAACTGACCCAAAATATTGCCATGTTCCTGCTCTGTTTGCTTGAGGCGCAGGAAGGTGCCCTTAAATCCCAGAACAAACATTGGAACGTTGGTGGCGCGCTACGCCCACCAGTAGCACGTCCCATGTGGCACGCTTGGCCCCCGCAGCAAAATGTCCCTGGAAATTATTTTCAGATGTTGGCAACCTGAAGCCTGTGAAAGGAAAGGGATTTAATAATTAATAGACTAGCTCTATGCAGGCATGAACATTTCCTCTCAGCTCCCACCGCGGCTAGACGCTGTGCCAATGCTACTCAACCCATCCCTCACTGCTTTCTGGCAGCCAAGGGGTTACCTTGCGTGCAAGGTGGGCTAGGGGCATATGCAGCCGGCTCTCCCTCTTTGGGACAGAGACGCCTTTTTCATTGTATCCCTGTGTCAGCCTGCCTGGCTGGGGTTGGGTAGGTTCCATGGGAAACAGATACTGCAGTGCAAGTGTGCCAGAGAGGATGCAGCAAGGAACAAGTCACCATGTTCTGGGCTTCCTACTCATTCCTACAGCATGAGTGTGTAAGTGTGAGTGTAAGTGTGAGTGTGAGTGTGTGGGGTTGGACTTGGCTCTGAGGCTCTGCACACCGGCACTGCACTGCTCCATACATCTCCGGCTGAAAGCACTCGCTTCCCCTTCATTGCTGCCTTTGCTTTCGCAGAGTATTATTATAAATACACTATTATTCCTCCTCTGCCTCGGCTTTCATCTGTTTTTCACGCTCTGCTTGGCATTGGCTCACTCATGGTCCATCAGGGGTCTGGCTGCCTCATAAAGATTTACGGAACTGCAGCAGCCAACTGTGCTGGAGGCTCCTCTCCCTGAAATATTCCTTTTCTTTTTTTTTTTGTCATTATCCACGAATACATCTTCTTCCCTGACGCTACAGCTCCTGGATCGGCCAGGTGATTCCACATTTGCAGCCAAGTTAAACACTGACAGTTGTTTTTTGTTCTGAGTGTGGCTGTGGGGAATGGGTTTGTGGACAAGAAGCCTGGGTTCAGTTGGACTAAGAGGAGGATGATATGTTCTGAAACGCTGTGTGACCCACTGTGCCATACTGTTCTCTTGGTGCAGGTAAGATCTCCCTGGGGGGGGGGGAGTCGTGTAATGAACTGCAACCTATTTCTGTGCTGGTTACGTGCCTGCTCCAGTGTGTGTTTTGCACTAGGAACTAAGGAATTCCATCTGTGTGGTTATTATATTTAATTTATACAGTGCCGACATGTTCTACAGCTATGCATATAACAGGGTTAGGGAACGACAAGAGACATGAAGTGATAGCGAGGACCTGCCAGTCCAGGATTCGGTTCAGGTTTGGGCAAATCCCAACACTTTTTCTTCCGATAAAACAGATCCAAAGCCTTCATGTGAATGTAAATCTCCGGATAACTCGATAAGCCATATTTTTGCTCATAGGTAATGCTGTTTTGGTGGTTGGGTGTAATATTGCCAGGGTTCTGATACACTTTGCTACCCAGCCAAGCCATTTGCATTGGAAATTATGGATTTGGTCTATCCCTGCCCACAATCAAAGGATTTTTTTTTTTCATTTTTCCCTGTGCAGCTATTCAGGAAAATGAATGAGAGCCCCGAGCAATGATCAATATTTATTATTTCAGCTAGCCGGAGACTCAGTATAGAGTATAATTGTACATTTTGTCATTAAAGCCACAAGGAAAGGAGTTGCAGGACTATGTAGATTATTGAGGCCTCCAGAGGCCAGATACTTGGCCTGCTTGTCTAGTGACCCTTGTACAGAACTAGTGGAGCTGAAATGATGCCGTGAGAAGGATTAAAAGCCATGGAATGAATGGAAAGGAGCAAAAAATACTCCTATGTTAACAAAGTGCAATGTGAAACACACCAGTTGTTAGCTAGAAATGATGAAATGATATTTGAACTATTACAGCTTATTATAATATAGGTATTTGATCACCGTCCCCATGGAGCAGTCTGGCTAAAGGTCCCAAACTGTGTAATGGCAGGGGGTAGTGGGGGCGCAAGTGACGTTTCAAGAGAAGGTTTATTAAATGCCCTACATACTCCTGGGGCAGTTAAGACAATCTTTATATATCTGTTACTTTCCTACAAGTTGAAAAAGAATGACCAACTAGAGCCACAAAGCGTGACTCAAGGCCAGTGATCCCTAACCATTGGCTCGTGGTGGCAGCATGTTGCTCACCAACCTGTTGGCTGCTGCTCCCAGTGGCCTCAAAGCAGGTGCTTATTTTATTAATTCCTGGCTTGAAGGCAAACTTTAGTGGCATCAAAAGCTTGGGTACGGCCAAACAGAGCCTTGTGTAGGCTGACAGTCCACATAGGGGTTATGAATAGCCATACACTTCACAAAGGGAAGAAGCACACCAAACCGTTGGCCATGCCTTTCAACACATTTATTGCAGAAAATAAGTGTCACAAGCTTTCGGGGGTTATCCCCTACTTCAGGTGCAAAGGGGGTAACCCCGGAAAGCTTTTGCCACTTATCTTCTGCAATAAATGCGTTGAAAGGCATGGCCGACGGTTTGGTGTGCTTCTTCCCTTTGTGAAGTGTATGGACTGGCTTCGGAGCAGCCAAGGAATTGAGGCACCGTCCCGAGATATGTGAGTGTTATGAATAGCCAATCACAGCCCATAATTGGCACTCCAAGGTTTTTTTTAATTCTTGTGTTGCTCTCCAACTTTTTTTACATTTGAATATGGCCCAATGTTGAGGACCCCTATTCAAGAACATGAAAAGACTGAAACCCCTAGACCAGTGGTTCTCAACCTTCCTAATGCCGCGACCCTTTAATACAGATCCTTATGTTGTGGTAACCCCCAACCATAAAATTATTCCTAAGACCATCGGAAATATGTGTTTTCCGATGGTCTTAGGCGACCCCTGTAAAAGGGTTCGACCCCCAAAGGTTGAGAACCACTGCCCTAGACTCAAAGCTCTGTTTATCAGACTTATTAGGTAACAGGGCTACTTCTTTACCCAAAAAGGACTATTTCTTTACCCAAAGTACAGCCAGTGGAGAAACAAGTCCTAGGAGATCCCCAATGCAATTAAATAACTGGACCTGTCTGTGTAAGGTGTAAGAAAACAGAGCAACATTTCACTGTCCAAAAGACCTTCTAAACCCCAGGTAGGCCCCAGAGCTGCTGCCCCCTCCAACTATGGCTAGTTGTTCTCTAAATTAAAGACCAAGTGACCTTGGATGACTGTTTGCAATCTGACTTGGTTTATAGTTCTTTACCATTCCGTTCTGTTAGCAGAACTTACAGTAGGGAGCTACTTGGTCAATAATGGATTGTCATGGAAGAGGCCAAGCAAGGACACTGAAAGTGATATATCAAAATGTCAAGACGAGATTAGAAAAGTATTCAGCATTCTTTTGCTGCATGCAGAAGTGGCTATGCATTAAGCCACCGGAATACTTGGATCCAATTCAGTCTCAGTCATGTCACTTCTTAACAACACTGACATCGCTCTATGATTGTGTCAGATGAATGTCTTTATGCTCTCCCATCATAATGAGAATGTCAGACTCAGTTGCACCGAAATGAACCACAGTTATCAATCATAAACATAAAGGGGGGTGTTATTCATAGTATTAGAATGATGTATGGAGGTGGAGGATAGAGAGCACAGTACAAGGGAAGGGAATCTGGAGCAGTTGCAGGAGTTTTAGGGAGAGGTTGTGTGGATCAACAAGGTACCAGAGCAAAAAAGAGGCAGATCTAATGAAAAGTAGGTGCAATAAGGAGGCCATATTTGGAGCAATATGATTAGCCCTATGGTTAGACACATTAGGAATATTAGTAAAACATGCAGGGAAAGTCGATGGCACATTTGACTAACTGTATTTCTATATAAAATCATTCTTGAAAAGAATAGCCATACATGTAATGTGCACCAAGAAGTAAGCAAAAAATTTGATTTCATACCAAATAAAGCCCCTGTAAGCTGATAGGGTGCATAGGCTGCCTAATAGCCAATCACAGCCCTTATTTGGCTCCTCCGTGAACTTTTATGGTGCTTGTGTTGCTCTCCAAGTCTTTTTACATTTGACTGTGGCTCACGAGTTTTGCATGGAGAAATGGGTTATATGGAGCAGCCAGCAGAATTTAGAAGCGAGGGCTGTATGGAGAAAAAGGATTAATTATATGAAGCGATAAGAGGAGCTGATGGGAGGGTATTAGTGATGTGTGGGTCAGGAAAATCTCAAACCGAACCTGACACTAACCCACCAAACCTTAACCCACACCCAACCCAAACCCACAAAATGCTGCCATTGTAGGACCCACACCCAACTCATACCTGTGTCTTCCCACTCCATATGCTACTTCTACATGTACCTCTGGTTCCAAGACTCTTCGGGAGCAGAGGGGGGGTGTACAGTGTACCAGTCTGACGCAACCTGAACCTGTAATGATCGCCCAAATTTCAACCCAAATCCGCCCGACCGGTGTGTCGACCCACACATCACTAGAGAGTATATACAGAGAAATGATTCACTTTATTTTGTATGGCATTGGCACCTATTTATTCCCAAAATATTGCCATATTTAGAATGTTAAAGTCAAGCAATTTGGATGTTTTCAACCAAAATATTCACCCCTCTACTAAAAATCGGGACTGCCAATTCCGTCAGTGAATTTCCAGGTTATGGTTCCTGCTATGGTTGCCACCTGGCTGGTATTTTACCAGCCTGGCCAGTAAAAATGATGCATGATGTCAATGTAAGCAAGGTCAGCCACTTTTTCCAAAAATGATGGGTGCCAGCAGTCCTCCAGTGCCCACTTTAAACTGCTTGTTTAGCTTGCTGGCCGATCAGTGAGTTCGTTGGCCGTCCCAGTAGTTCCAAAAAAATGAGTAGCAATTTAAAGCAGTTTGTGTGCATGTGATACTAGGAGGTATTTAGGACAATGTGTTGACTGATAAAACTGTTTACTAACCAAGACAGATGTTGAGCTGTCATTTTGGCATCTTTAGAATTTAAAGGGCCATTTTTTGGAACAGGAAGAGGGGCTGAAAGGAGATGTTTTTATGAAGCGCAGAAGAAGTTTTATTGATGACTTTTATGGAGCCACAGGATAAAAGCGGCTGTTTTACAAGGGGAATAATGGATGATGCAGGGAAAGGTTCCATGAAGTTCTATATGAGGCTAGAAGTGGCCATGATTATAGTAGTTTTTATCACTATGGTGATGGAAATAACATTCATTGTCCCATAGACCTTGTTAGACAGCTGATATAATGAATTATCATTAGCTCCTAGTGTTGGGTGTCTGTAGAGAGAGAGAAACGATTTATACAAGGAAAACCATTATGTACAATGTGTTGGATCTGTTCAGCCATGCTTGTACTGGAGACGTGCCTACCCGCCTTTATTTTTGTACTGGCATGATCAACTTTTTGTTTTAAGGTATCAATGTATGTGATGTTACACCCCATGATACATGTTTGCCTGCATTGTAGCCAGCAAGGGCTAGGACTTTTTTGAGATAGGGTGGTTGTGAGCAACACTACTACAGCCCAACGAGCAACACACAGCAATATGTATATGTAATTTGTAATAGCTTATGGGCCTTTATTACATTTTCATGTTGTGCGCCAATCATAAACACATAACTACAAACACTAAACTTCAGCAGAGATGTAGTACTATGTCTGGGAACCTTTTTGAGCTTGCCAGTCTGAGCCGGGACTCACTTTCTTGCATAAGTTCTTGCCAGGAGTGATGCGAGCCAAACAGTAAAATAGGCATAGGTTCCAAAAGTCCATGGATTTCTAAAGCCAGCCACTCATTGGCCAATAAAAGCTACCGTCTTTAACTTATTTACCTGCTTGTGGTCAGCAGCCTGATCAGTGTCTGGCCATAAATTATCTATATATTTATTGAGCAAGTTTGAAATTCAAGTAATCCAAGGATCACCCTGGTGCGTTATAATGCAGCCATTTCCAGGCTGATCTCCATTGGACAAACTATGATCATGGACTGAGGGCCAAACAATCAGAGCAGCCTGATTTGGCCCACCATATGGGTGGTCATTTGGGGAAAAGATCTGCTTATTTGGTGACCTATCCATATTAAGCATTACACAGGGGACCCAGCTTGAAGATCATTTATATCAGTCCAAAAAATCTCAGCATTTTATATCTGGGGGGGGGGGGGGCTTTTAAATTATTTCATCTGGTGCAGCCCTGTCATCTTTTTGAGGTTTGGCGACAAAAAATAGAAAAATAGATGCGGGCAACAAAAACTTTTCTTGCTGTTTCGCAAATTTTATGGCGAAGCGAAACGGGACAGATTTGCTCATCACTGACAACTGTGTTATAAGCTGCTTACCTTAAGGTGGCCATACACGGCCCGATTATCGGCAGCTTATCAGCCGTGTAGGGGCAGCAATGACAGGCCTGCCCGACCAATATCTGGCCTGAAATCGGCCAGATATCGATCGGGCAGGTTAAAAAATTCAGTCGGATCGAGGACCGCATCGGCTCGTTGATGTGGTCCCCGAACCGACTGCGCCCTTAACAGCTATTATAATTCGATTGTTTGGCCCCAGGGCCAAACGACTGAATTAGCTTAAGTTCCCCCGATATCGCCCACCCTTAGGTGGGGGATATCGGGAGAAGATCCACTCGCTTGGCGAGTCTACAAGTGGCTCGGGTGCAACATGTTACTCACCAACCCCTTGAATTTGCTCCCAGTGGTCTCAAAGCAGGTGCTTATTTTTTAATTTCTGGCTTGTAGGCAAGTTTTGGTTTCATGAAAACTAGGTGTACTGCCAAGTAGAGCTTTCTGTAGGGTTCCAGTCCCCATAGAGCAGAGGTCCCCAACCTTTCTTACTCGTGAGCCACAGTCAAATGTAAAAAGAACAAGAACAAGTCAAATGGAGAGCAACACAAGCACCATAAAAGTTCACGGAGGAGCCAAATAAGGGCTGTGATTGGCTATTAGGGGCCTCTATGCACCCTATCAGCCTACAGGGGCTTTATTTGGTAGGAAATCTTGTTTTTATGCAACCAAAACTTGCCCCCAAGTCAGGAATTCAAAAATAACTACCTGGTTTGGGGGCACTGAGAGCAACACCCAAGGGGTTGGGGAGCAACATGTTGCCCCTGAGCCACTGGTTGGGGATCACTGACATAGAGCATACCAAATAGCCAATCATAGGCCTTATTTTGTACCCCAGGTACATGTTTCATGCATTGCTCCCCAACTCTTTTTACATTTGACTCACGGGATAAAAAAAAAAATTTGGGACCCCTGCTATAGCAAGATTCCTGTATAGCAAGATTGTTCTATTTGGCAGTGCCATTTATGTATCATTATGTAGGACATTTGTGGGCCTTTTATAAAAGTGAAACTGAATTGGGCACAAAAATTCTTTTTGACAAAAGCGACCCCAAGGAATGACAGAAGGGGTGACAAGTGGGGCTTGAAGAAACACATTTGTCAGTTGTGTTTGTGGCAGTGCCCACAGCAACCCGGCTTTTAGCACCGGCAGCCCCGGCTCGCAGTGTGCTTGAGGCAATACAGGGATGCCATTATCCAGAATGCTTGGGACCTAGGGTTTTTCCGGATAAGGGGTCTTTCCGTAATTTGGATCTCCTACCCAATAGGATTGTTTTGGCTCCAATAAGGGGTAATTATATCTTAGTTGGGATCAAGTACAGGTACTGTTTTATTATTACAGAGAAAAGGGAATCATTTAACCATGAAATAAACCCAATAGGGCTGTTCTGCCCCCAATAAGGGGTAATTATATCTTAGTTGGGATCAAGTACAGGTACTGTTTTATTATTACAGAGAAAAGGGAATCATTTAACCATGAAATAAACCCAATAGGGCTGTTCTGTCCCCAATAAGGGGTAATTATATCTTAGTTGGGATCAATTACAGGTACTGTTTTATTATTACAGAGAAAAGGGATAATTTAACCATTAAATAAACCCAATAGGACTGTTCTGCCCCAATAAGGGGTAATTATATCTTAGTTGGGATCAAGTACAGGTACTGTTTTATTATTACAGAGAAAAGGGAATCATTTAACCATTAAATAAACCCAATAGGGCTGTTCTGCCCCAATAAGGGGTAATTATATCTTAGTTGGGATCAAGTACAGGTACTGTTTTATTATTACAGAGAAAAGGGAATCATTTAACCATTAAATAAACCCAATAGGGCTGTTCTGCCCCAATAAGGGGTAATTATATCTTAGTTGGGATCAAGTACAGGTACTGTTTTATTATTACAGAGAAAAGGGAATCATTTAACCATTAAATAAACCCAATAGGGCTGTTCTGCCCCCAATAAGGGGTAATTATATCTTAGTTGGGATCAAGTACAGGTACTGTTTTATTATTACAAAGAAAAGGGAATCATTTAACCATGAAATAAACCCAATAGGGCTGTTCTGCCCCAATAAGGGGTAATTATATCTTAGTTGGGATCAAGTACAGGTACTGTTTTATTATTACAGAGAAAAAGGGAATCCTTTTTAAAAATGTGAATTATTTGATTAAAATGGAGTCTATGGGAGATGGCTTTTCCGTAACTTGGAACTTTCTGGATAATGGGTTTCCGGATAAGGGGTCCGATACCTGTATACCTATTGTTTGAGGTATGCTTTGCACGTAATAAATAAGCTGCTGACATGGAGAAGAATACAAGCAGGGGTGAGTAGGTGAGTGGATGTTCTGTGGAGCCCTACAATTAATTACCTGCGTTTGTTGTACAGACACCTTACATGGATCAATAGTTAATTCTATAACGAGGTGAAATTAGAAAGATTACAAGCACGGAGCTTCCCATATGCTCTGCCTCTGTTTTTCCTACTCCGGTTACAGTTTTAAGAGCCAGGAATTTTTCCATCTAATGATCTGTATCAAATAGAACAAATTAATTAGAAAGACCCTAATGCTTCAATCAAATGAATAGAGGGAATTGCACAGTATATTATGGATTTAATTAGCTCTTGATGAGTGTGTCTTTTAGGCCTATTAAGGGTTCCTTTTGGTGCAGTTCAGCTAGCAGAGGAGGCAATGGAAGCCCTACAATCTCAGAGCTGGACGCGGGTCTGGCCAGGCTGGGAGAGGTGCAGGGCTGGCACCAAGTGCTTGAGTTGACACAGCATGAAAGAAGTCAGGACTAATCAATGTCAGTGGCAAAACGTTTGCCTTGAAATCAATGGCCGCTGAACATCCCTCTCTTGGCCCAGCTGAGGCAGCAGATTTGTCCTTTGATGTGTTTTGTGCATGGTGTGCCCAGCTCTCAGCGGGGTCTGCTCCTGCATGTTAATTCCACGTTTGATACTCCTGCTCGACCTCCTTCAGTTGGAATTACGGCTCCTATCATCCTCTCATATCTCTTGTGCGCTTCTCCTGGCCCTCTCCCTAAGCCTCATCTACTCGCCTTGCTTGCTGGCCCTCTTGGTGATACTCCAGCAGTTCCTTCTCACAGATTCCCTGGCACCTCTCTAACTTGCGTTTTATGTTCATGTCTAAACATATCATTTACCCCTTTCTTCCTCCTTTTTATCTCTCCCCCCGGCCATTTGCTTTCTCTTAGCTTCTTGTTCTCTTCCCATCTATTGCCATCTTTTTATCTACCAGCCTCTCCCAATATTCCCCTAGTGATGTCTTTTTGCCATCTCTCTCCTTGTCATTATCTATTACACATCAGTGTCCAACCTCTCATCCCGTCTGTCTCTCCTTGTCACCATCTCATCATTATTGCATCACTGCCTCCCTTCTTCTCGCCTTCTCTACCCCTGTGTTTTTCCTTCTTTTATATCATCTCTTCTTCTGTCTACAACTCTTGTTCTCCTCCTCTCATTTCCCTTTCATCAACCCACTCAATTTTATTTAATTTTCCCATTGTCTGACACTTTCTCTCACCACATCTCTCATTAGGTTCCTCTTCAGTTGTGTCACGGTCTCTTCACACTCTCTTTGCAGCCTTTCTGTGGGTCTGTCTTTCATCCCATCCACTCTCCCTACTGGTTGCCTTTTATTTCCCTCTCATTGCATCCCCGAGACTTAGGGGTATATTTATCATGCTGTGTTGCTCATAGCAGCCAATCAGATGCTTTGCTTTGGTTTTCTTACTGTTAAGATCTAGTTGCTGATTGGTTGCCCTGGGCAACATCACCAGTAATGTTTCACTCCACTTTTTACACAGCATGATAAATATACCCCTTAGAGTATATTTTCTGACTAATATATTTTCTGATTTTTGGCTTATTTCTTTAATACCCCTCCCCCAGTGTCTCACAAATCAGAAAGACAATGTATGGGCTTGTATCGGTTATTGATTGCTTTATATGTTACTCTGTATGTCCAATGTATGTAACCCACTTATTGTACAGCGCTGCGGAATATGTTGCCGCTTTATAAATAAATGTTAATAATAATAATATTATAAATGCCAACAAAACAATATATTGTCACTCTTTTCATTCTCTTACTCAATGAGTTATTACATCTTCTTAAATTAAAATCCCTAATCACATTACTCGGTTCTGCCCTGGGTTTGCTAAGTGTTTGCCATAGGCTTGCAAGCTACAATGGCATTGATGTCTAGGCCCGGAACGTACAGGGGTGAGTGCTTCTTTACAGCTTGTTGGTTCCCTCTCTTTCTCTGCTTTATCTGAAGGACGGGGCCAAGAGTAGAATGTTTCTATTGTATCTCATTGGTATTATCCTCCCTAACAATCTGTTAGCGAGCCGCCAGGCGTGTTCTACCTCCTGCGCGTGTAATTAACAGCCGGGAGCTCAATGCTCGTGTGATTATTGCTCTTGGGTGAATTTAGTCCCTTCTTCAGGTTTCGCTTGTGCATTTCATGCAGGTGACAGATTGTGCATAGGAGGGAGGCTGAGAGGCTATGGGAAGGACTCTATTAGAGCGTAACTAAGGTCACTTGTCTATTAGCTGCATGTACAATGGCTACAGCCCTGCAGACTGGACTAGGAGGCGCAGTGTATCTCTACTTTATTATTATTATTAACATTTATTTATAAAGCGCCAACATATCCCGCAGCGCTGTACAATAAGTGGGTTACACACATTGGACATACAGAGTAACATATAAAGCAATCAGTAACCGATACAAGAGGTGAAGAGAGCCCTGCCCAAAAGAGCTTACACTCTACTTGCCGTTTCCTAGCGGGACCATATGCAGATCCTCATCCAGCTCTGTAACGGGTGCAATACCAGACAAGAGATAGGTTTGCCAAGCAAACATCTTATAATGCAATCTGTCCTCCCCCTGCTTGCCAGATCTGAGATGTTGGCGGTTCCTTATGTTATATAAAGGTGCTATTCAGGCAAAACAGGCTTTTGTTTTACCCAATGAATCCTTGGATCAGAAAATGTCTTTTAGGGCCAAAGTCCCCTAAAAATGTACCTGGTGAATTTGTACATGTTACACAGGAATAACTAAAGTTTTATGGTACAGCTCTGTATAGTCAGTGAGGTTCTACATACTAATTGACCTTAGTTTCTAACCATTTTCAATTGACCACACCCCCCAGTGATGATGTCACATGACAACCCTAGCTTACTATGCTGCACCCCCTGCAGGTTATTTGCAAGGATATTATAACAGCATTGAAGGCAGCAATTAGGTTTGCCACCTTTCTTAAGATGTAGAGATGTAGAGAGTAATATTCTGAAATAATTTGCAATTGGTCTTCACTTTTATTATTTGTGGTTTTTTAATTATTTCGCTTTTTGTTCAGCAGCTTTCCAGATTGGAATTTTAGCAGCTGTTTGGTTGCTAGGGACTAAATCTTATCTTAGCAACCAGGGAATGGTTTGAAAGAGAGACTGGAATATGAATAGGAGAGGGCTTGATTAGACAGATAAGGAATGAAAAGTAATAATAACAATAAAAATGTAGCCTCATGGAGCAATTGTTTTTTAGCTGCCGGGGTCAGTGACCCCCATGTAAAAGAGTCAGAAGAAGAAGGGAAATATTTCAAAAACTATTGAAAATAAGTAATACAAATCAAATGAAAAGTTGCTTAGAATCGGCCATTCTATAACATATTAAAAACTTAAAGGTGAACAACCCCTTTTAACTAATAATACCGGCCAGGGGATAAGGGAGAGGGCGGGGTTATGATGTAAGCGAGAGGGTGGAGCAATGACGTGATGGAGCGTGTGGGACAAATTTGGCCAATGGAGATTGTAAGCTCGTTTGGGCAGGGCTCTCTTCACATCTTGTATCGGTTATTGATTGCTTTATATGTTACTCTGTATGTCCAATGTATGTAACCCACTTATTGTACAGCGCTGCGGAATATGTTGGCGCTTTATAAATGTAAATAATAATAATGGTATAGAATATTTGGCTAGTTGGGTGGGGGGGGGGCAGAGCAGGAATGGAGGTGGGGGTGGGGGCAGAACAACAGGTGATTACAAATTTACATTTGTACCGGCTCGGCCAATAAAATACCAGCCTGGGACAATGTCACAGAAGAGAGAAAAAACCAAACAGGTGGAAATTATCTGTACATCACCTCATAATAATCCTGTGAGAAATAGAATATAAGCCCCTGAGAGTTCTTTGGCTTTGAGGCACCCAATAGGGGCTGAGCAGTAAGCGTCACATCTCAGTGCAGCTCACAGGCTTTGCTGGCGTTCAAGCAGAAAATGGAGCGGGATGTGTCATATGACTGATGAGACGTTTCAACCTTCCATGCGTGACTAATACTATAAAGCTCCCGAATCTGTGCTACTGAGGTACCAACGGAGCAGAGCTTTTCTATTATCTATAAATCATCTACCTGTTACTGTGTAGGGGGGCCTGGCGCCATCATACAGCATGTCCAAACCTCCAATAACTAGGCGTCCATTCTCACCTAATGGTGGACCAAGAACAAATATACATTTAGTATCCCCCCCTAAAAAAAAATAAAACTAAATACATTTATTAATGCAGACCTGGATCTAACTGATAACAGTGCACCGCACAATGGCACTGCATAATGCCTCATCCACACAACAGCCATTAGCCATAGCCATTGCACAATAGAAAGGTAGTGCACAATGGCACATCACAGGCAACCTCAGTACATGGTCACTGCATAATGGACATATATACAATCATACTACATAGCCAGTGCACAATGGCACATCTAGGCACCAACAGTACAAGGGCACTGCACAATGGCACATCTAGGCATGGACACTGAACAGGTACAGCTCAATGGCACATCTAGGCAGCAACAGTACATGGGCAATGCACAATGGCACACTTAGGCACCGACAGTACAAGGGCACTGCACAATGGCACACTTAGGCACCGACAGTACAAGGGCACTGCACAATGGCACACTTAGGCACCGACAGTACAAGGGCACTGCACAATGGCACACTTAGGCACCGACAGTACAAGGGCACTGCACAATGGCACACTTAGGCACCGACAGTACAAGGGCACTGCACAATGGCACACTTAGGCACCGACAGTACAAGGGCACTGCACAATGGCACACTTAGGCACCGACAGTACAAGGGCACTGCACAATGGCACACTTAGGCACCGACAGTACAAGGGCACTGCACAATGGCACACTTAGGCACCAACAGTACAAGGGCACTGCACAATGGCACATCTAGGCACCGACAGTACAAGGGCACTGCACAATGGCACATCTAGGCACCGACAGTACCCAGGTACAGCACAATGGCACATCTTGGCACCAACAGTACCCAGGTACAGCACAATGGCACACTAGGCACCAACAGTACCCAGGTACAGCACAATGGCACACTAGGCACCAACAGTACAAGGGCACACTAGGCACCAACAGTACCCAGGTACAGCACAATGGCACACTAGGCACCAACAGTACAAGGGCACTGCACAATGGCACATCTAGGCACCGACAGTACAAGGGCACTGCACAATGGCACATCTAGGCACCGACAGTACCCAGGTACAGCACAATGGCACATCTTGGCACCAACAGTACCCAGGTACAGCACAATGGCACACTAGGCACCAACAGCACAATGGCACACTAGGCACCAACAGTACCCAGGTACAGCACAATGGCACACTAGGCACCAACAGTACAAGGGCACTGCACAATGGCACATCTAGGCACCGACAGTACAAGGGCACTGCACAATGGCACATCTTGGCACCAACAGTACCCAGGTACAGCACAATGGCACACTAGGCACCAACAGTACCCAGGTACAGCACAATGGCACATCTAGGCACCAACAGTACCCAGGTAGAGCAGAATGGCAGTAACAGTACTGTATATACTGTATAATAGCAGTGTTTGCTGGCAGCGCTGTGCGGCCGTGCAAGGGTAGTGACCCGGGAGTGCAGCTCAGCCGACTGCTGGTACTTGTCACTTTGCATTTTGTTCAATGTCACAATACATTTTTCTTACACTGCTGCCGCCTGAGGAATACACATATATTGTAATAATCTATACCACAGTGCAATGCATGCAACAACCAGTGAGGCTTCCTATGCGGCACTGGAAATGACTTGCTTTTCCTTTACAGCTCTGTTGACTCTCAAGAAATCATGAAAATGACTGTTAGTGAGGGAATGCGCATCAGGGAGGGCAGTTATATTGTACTGAATGGCATGTGTTAGTGAGACTTGGGGTCAGAATGCTCTGTAATCAATGAACTCGCAGCAGCTTCGAGGACAATACTTGACAATCAACTAAAGGATCCAGCAGCCTGTAAGCAAATGTGTCACAGATGAAGTGATTTCTAACTCAATAGTCGCCAGATAAATGTGATATCCCCCCTGTCTGTGTTCAATTTAAAGGAAAATCTTATGTATGATTTATACATTGGGTTCTTATTGCACTTTTTTCCTTAAGTGGGTAGCAGTGTCGGACCGGCCAACCAGAATAACAGGAAAACTGGAATGTGCCAGTGGGATCTCCTGTTCTCCGCAACCATTTGTCTTGTAGGCCTATACCATGGCCATTCCACTGTTTAATGTGGGAATGTTGTAACAGAACCATTTGTAATACAAACATTGTAGATGCAGGAAAAGGTGATGTACCGTGCTAGCCAGTCAAAATGTTTACAGGGTAATCCTTTGGTATAAAGGCGATACCTTTATTGGCTAACTAAGATAACCATAGCAAGCTTTCAGAACATTTTAGTTCATTTTTCAAGCTGATTATGATTATCTTAGTTAGCCAATAAAGGTATGGCCTTTATACCACTTTTGTTATTTTTTTATTTTAAAAGGGTTACCCTGTAATACAAACATTAAACAGCAGTAAACAATGCTGAATATCCTCCAAGCGGACGGTCCCTAAGGCCAGGCCTGAAGCCTGTGTCCCGCCACCTATCCAAGTCCCATTCCAGGACTATCCATCTCCCCGAAGACCCCAGATCTACCCAGTTACTCACTCACCTTACCAACTACACCTTTAACTTACCTCTGGGGCCTCAAAATCGACCCCACCTTCACTAACTGTGACTACCAAATTCTCAAACCCAGTAGGGAGGGATGGTGTCCTGTTCCAGTTCCTCCTGTGTGCCGGGAAGCTCTAGCACGCTAACCTCCAGGGACCGCACCCTAATCCCTTACCCTGGAACATCTTTATCCAATCTGGTGCTGACATGGAGTAGGGAAGGGGCTGTCCTTGAAAAGGTGTTGGGGAGCAACACAAGAATGGAAAAAGTTCCTGGGGGTGCAAATAAGAGCTTTAATTGGCTATTTGGTAGCCCCTATGTGGACTGGCAGCCTATAGAAGGCTCTGTCTGGCTTTACATTGAGTTTTATGCAACTAAAACTTGCCTCCTAACCAGAAATTCAAAAATGAGCACCAACTTTGAGGCCACTGGGAGCAACATCCAAGGGTTTGGGGTGCAACATGTTGCTCACAAACCACCGGTTGGGGATCACTGTCCCAGCCTAATCATGCTGTTCTTCCTTTCACTGGCTCTCGGATCATTGGGCTCCATGACCACTGTTAAAAATTTTACATTAAGGGTAAGAAAAGACAGAATGTCTTAGTATAGACAGACAGATGTGATAATATAGATAGGTAAGTATAGGTTGTGGGTGCTGGGTTTACTTGGAAGGGTTGAACTTGATGGACTCTGGTCTTTTTTCAACCCTATGTAACTATGTAAGCCCCCTGACTCACTCCCAGTTCAAATAATCCATTGCACAGAGCTTGTGTGCACTTCATACCTTACAGCAACTTCACACAGTAGAACTACAGGGATTAGTATAACAAAGTATGCTTTGTGCAGGTTTCACATGCCCTGGGTGCCTTCATGCTCTTGGAAGACCTTACATACATTAAAGTGGCAGTCAATTGGCCTTTCACTTACCCTTTAGGGCACTGCTATTAATGTAAGACAAACCCTACATATAAAAATGGGAGAGTTTCCTTTGAAATATAACAAGAGACACAGTCTATTTATTTGTGATGATTTATTGATGATGTACCAGCTTATTCTGCATCGCCATACTGACAGATCTGTTGACATTCTCCTTTTTTCCTGCACCTTTCCCTGTCAAAATGAAGCAGATATATGGCTTGCTATGCTAGTGTTTCCTCTGGACAGGTGGGGTAGGGTTTGTGCCCACAGCATATATATATATATATATATCTCATCACCACCCAAGGCATTAGAGTTGTACTGTGACCTTAGTGCTACGCAACAAAGCGCCGTTTCAGCCCTCGCTGTGGCAGTTCAAAGAACAGCGCCTAACAGTCTGTCAGCGAGATCCGTAATGGCCCTGCCTGTTATTTTTTTATCATTTGCTTTTCATTTGCGGGTGAAAGTGACTCACAGTAGTTAATGAAGCCTGAAGGGAACACGGCAGAGGCAAGGAGAGTGGAAAGGAAAGTAGGGGGGATGTATTTTTCAGGGAATAGCATAGAAGTATAGGGGAGGAATAAAATATAGATGCATTTATTAATAAATATTGGATGTAGAAAATATATATGATCTTCAGATGCTCCACGTTATTATTTTTCTAGCCCAGTATTCCTGTACTTATGTGTTAGTGAATGCTGAAGTAACTATTCATCTAATTGGCTTCATAACAACAGAGTTACCTGGGTCCTAATCCGTCCAAAGCTCTCAAGTATTATGGGAAGGTCTAAACAGTATTACAAAGAAAAGCTTGTTAGATGCACTTTCTTTATCACCTGTTAAGGCTATCTGGTTACTGGGGTAATTAGGGCCCTAGCAACCAGATAGCATCAAATGGTGCTTCATCAAATAGTAAATTATTCAGAAATCACTACAAATCAAACAATGAAAGGTCAGTTGTGTTAGATTGATCCCAGTCGGAACTTGGCAGCTACCAGCTTTTTATTAATGTAGAGGTATGGGATCTGTTATCCAGAAACCCAGAATTATGGGAAGGGCATCTCCCATAGACTCCATAATAAGCAAATAGTTCTAATCTTTAAAAATGATTTCCTTTTTCTCTGTAATAATAAAACAGTACCTGTACTTGATCCCAACTAAGATATAATTACCCCTTATTGGGGCAGAACAGCCCTATTGGGTTTATTTCATGGTTAAATGATTCCCTTTTCTCTGTAATAATAAAACAGTACCTGTACTTGATCCCAACTAAGATATAATTACCCCTTATTGGGGCAGAACAGCCCTATTGGGTTTATTTCATGGTTAAATGATTCCCTTTTCTCTGTAATAATAAAACAGTACCTGTACGTGATCCCAACTAAGATATAATTACCCCTTATTGGGGCAGAACAGCCCTATTGGGTTTATTTCATAGTTAAATGATTCCCTTTTCTCTGTAATAATAAAACAGTACCTGTACTTGATCCCAACTAAGATATAATTACCCCTTATTGGGGCAGACCAGCCCTATTGGGTTTATTTAATGGTTAAATGATTCCCTTTTCTCTGTAATAATAAAACAGTACCTGTACTTGATCCCAACTAAGATATAATTACCCCTTATTGTGGGCAGAACAGCCCTATTGGGTTTATTTAATGGTTAAATGATTCCCTTTCCTCTGTAATAATAAAACAGTACCTGTACTTGATCCCAACTAAGATATAATTACCCGTTATTGGGGGCAGAACAGTCCTATTGGGTTTATTTCATGGTTAAATGATTCCCTTTTCTCTGTAATAATAAAACAGTACCTGTACTTGATCCCAACTAAGATATAATTACCCCTTATTGGGGGCAGAACAGCCCTATTGGGTTTATTTCATGGTTAAATGATTCCCTTTTCTCTGTAATAATAAAACAGTACCTGTACTTGATCCCAACTAAGATATAATTACCCCTTATTGGGGCAGAACAGCCCTATTGGGTTTATTTAATGGTTAAATGATTCCCTTTTCTCTGTAATAATAAAACAGTACCTGTACTTGATCCCAACTAAGATATAATTACCCCTTATTGGGGGCAGAACAATCCTTTTTAACCCAAATTTAAATCAAGCGCCATTTATAATTGTCTACATGACAATTTCCTTTATTGATGTATATGAAGAATGCCGCAGCTGAGACAAACAATATGGCAGCTTCCATTCGTTTAAATGCAACAAAAATACAAGCCATATCCTTTCCCTAAATAAAATTCATGGTACAGGTTCCTACTGGCAATAACAAGTGGGAAATAAATAATTAAGAATCAAGAAGTCTTTTCATCCTTTGTGACCATGAATGCAAAAATGAATAATAGATCAAGGTTAAACAGATAGAAATGGGAAATATGGTGGAATATTCTGCAGTTGCCTTATTGTGAGAGTCAAATTAGACACAACATTGGTTTTACTTGAAAAAAGAAAAAAGTCCCCCCTAATGACCCCCGGTATATATGTGTATGTATTTATTTATATATACTAATACAATCTAAACACTCACATATATAAACAATATATACACCTCCCTATACTAAACTATAGATCTTAAGATCACAATTGCCTTGCATATGTAGTGAGTGTATAATAAAGGGATAGTTCACATATGACAGGAAACAGGAATTGGGGAAAATGGCCTTTTTCTATCCAATATATACTAGTGCCCAGTATGAAGGTAATTTAGGGTGTGAATTGGGTTGAATATGTATTTGCTGTCCTTGATATTTTTGAAATTGTGGATGAATGACTTATACACCAAAGTTCTTCAATGTCTGTATTGATTTCATGAGCAAAGGCTGGTTCTTCAGTTCAGGCCCTGATCAAAGGGTGGACCTTCAGGTTAGGCCCTGATCAAAGGGTGGACCTTCAGGTTAGGCCCTGATCAAAGACTGGTTCTTCAGGTTAGGCCCTGATCAAAGGCCGGACTTTCAGGTTAGGCCCTGATCAAAGGCCGGACCTTCAGGTTAGGCCCTGATCAAAGGCTGGACCTTCAGGTTAGGCCCTGATCAAAGGTCAGACCTTCAGGTTAGACCCTGATCAAAGACTGGTTCTTCAGGTTAGGCCCTGATCAAAGGCTGGTTCTTCAGGTTAGGCCCTGATCAAAGGCTGGTTCTTCAGGTTAGGCTCTGATCAAAGGCTGGTTCTTCAGGTTAGGCCCTGATCAAAGGCTGGTTCTTCAGGTTAGGCCCTGATCAAAGGCTGGACCTTCAAGTTAGGCCCTGATCAAAGGCTGGACTTTCAGGTTAGGCCTCGATCAAAGGCTGGACCTTCAGGTTAGGCCCTGATCAAAGGCTGGACTTTCAGGTTAGGCCTCGATCAAAGGCTGGTTCTTCAGGTTAGGCCCTGATCAAAGGCTGGTTGTTCAGGTTAGGCCCTGATCAAAGGCTGGTTCTTCAGGTTAGGCCCTGATCAAAGGCTGGACCTTCAAGTTAGGCCCTGATCAAAGGCTGGACTTTCAGGTTAGGCCTCGATCAAAGGCTGGACCTTCAGGTTAGGCCCTGACCAAAGGCTGGACCTTCAGGTTAGGCCCTGATCAAAGGCTGGACCTTCAGGTTAGGCCCTGATCAAAGGCTGGTTCTTCAGGTTAGGCCCTGATCAAAGGCTGGACCTTCAAGTTAGGCCCTGATCAAAGGCTGGACTTTCAGGTTAGGCCTCGATCAAAGGCTGGACCTTCAGGTTAGGCCCTGACCAAAGGCTGGACCTTCAGGTTAGGCCCTGATCAAAGGCTGGACCTTCAGGTTAGGCCCTGATCAAAGGATGGTTCTTCAGGTTCGGCCCTGATCAAAGGCTGGTTCTTCAGGTTCGGCCCTGATCAAAGGCTGGACCTTCAAGTAGGTCTTGAACTGAGTAAGTTTGACAACCACTGAAACAGAGATTTATGTTGTGTGAATGTGAATGGCCTTGGGCAAAGGTTTTGTTTCTACTTTGACCCCAATCCACTTCAGGTTGGGTTGTAGTGGTGTGGGTTGGGTTTTACTTTTGCTTATTATACAAGTTCTAACAAATTGTCTGGGGATAATATTTAAACCCAGTTGCATTGTGAACAAAGGCAGCACATAGCTGGTATAATGCTATGTGAAAAAGTACCCTGTGGTAAGGCATGAATTACACCCTTGCTTGGGGGCAGCAGAGAGCTTGGAGCAGGTCTGGACTGGGAGTCAAAATAGACCCTGGCATTTCAAGTACACAGAGGCCCAAACAGCCCCCCAGCAGCCCAATAAATAGTGACTGTCTGTGGCACCTTACAGCCCCCCTGGCATTCCCAGTACCCAGAGGCACAAACAGCCCCCCCCCAGCCCAATACATAGTGACTGTCTGTGGCACCTTACAGCCCCCCTGGCATTCCCAGTACCCAGAGGCACAAACAGCCCCCCCAGCCCAATAAATAGTGACTGTCTGTGGCACCTTACAGCCCCCCTGGCATTCCCAGTACCCAGAGGCACAAACAGCCCCCCCAGCCCAATAAATAGTGACTGTCTGTGGCACCTTACAGCCCCCCTGGCATTCCCAGTACCCAGAGGCACAAACAGCCCCCCCAGCCCAATAAATAGTGACTGCCTATGGCACCTTACAGCCCCCCTGGCATTCCCAGTACCCAGAGGCACAAACAGCCCCCCCAGCCCAATAAATAGTGACTGTCTATGGCACCTTACAGCAGCCCCTCTGGCATTTGCCAGAACCCACAGATTGCCAGTCCGGGCATGTCTGGGAGGCACCATAGTTTGAAAAAATCATGTACTTGGCACTAAGTAAGGGTCCAGCTAACACCACATCCTACATCGGTTGGGTTACGGTTACTGGAACCCTCTGTTATTACATACAAATTGGTTAGTGTGTCTGTAGGTGTTAGTGTGCCAGCATGAAAAATGAACCCCTCATTCATTACAGTAACACAATGGGCCTTTCTGTTCAAAACTGCACTATTTTTCTCCTATAATTGATGTCTAATTGTTGCAGAGTGCAAATTATACTTAGCAATATAGTGATATTTCAGAGTAATGAGTGACAGCAGCAGCTGGTTGCATATCATTATTGGATCTAATATTGCCCAAAAATTGGAATATTTTGGTGTTTCTGTAGCAGCCGTTGCAACTTGTCTAACGTTGTGTTTAAAGATGATGCCAATCAAGTCGCTACTGATGTTCATAATAGCCGAAAACATATGATTACTATACTGTGATCCTTTGCCAGGCTGATTATTATGGATACAATGGCTTTAGTGCCATTTAGGCTCTCAATCATATCATTTGTGTCATTTTCATATGTCGATACCAGTGACTGCATGTTTTTACCATCACATCATCTTGTTGCTTGTATAGCCTGAAAGTTAAACATGCCATTGATATCATTGCATTTGGGTCCCATGTCAGCCATGCGTATAAATCACCTTATTTCCATTGTACCACTTCATTATATGGACAGTGGGCTTTATTATGAAATCTAATGCTCCTCTTCCTGCCTTGTTTCTTCTATAGCAGATTCCAGCCGGCCTGGGACCCACATGATATCTGCAGATGATGCTGAATACCCTAGGGAATACCGAACCCTTGGGAATGGGACGCGGCGCTTCTCCAACGTGGGCCTGGTTCACACCTCGGAACGCCGCCATACCGTGATTGCAGCCCAGAGCCTTGAGACACTAACTGGGCTGCAGAAGTCTGAGATGGAGAGAAAGAGGGATGCCTTCATGGACCACCTTAAGAATAAATATCCCCAACATGCTATAGCTATCCGAGGTCAGCAGGAGAGGATTCGAGACCAGGTCAGAACATGGGCTCATCTATGGTTTTCATTTGAGTGTAGTGGAACATTAATTGAAATATAAATGTCAAAATGTGTCTCGTCCCAGATGGTGGGAGCAACGCGTATTGCAAAACAGAAGCCTGTTGCACTCACACATTGACAAATTGCTATATTATAATGTTAAAGAACGTTGGGGTCATTGATATGATGCTGGTTATCCAGTAACCTACAGGGTCGGACAGGGCCAGTGGGATGGGGGAAAAAACCCGGTGGGTCGGGGCCCCGCTGACCCAGACCCGGTCCTCACCTGTCGATTCGCTCTGCTGCTGCCGTTCCCCCATTGCCCTCCCTTCCCCAATCACAGCAAAGTATAAGGTACACACATGGGGGGGGGGGGGGGGGCTGGCATTGGGTTAGTGAGCAGGTGATCTGGGCAGGGTCGGACTAAAGGTCCCCATACACTGGCAGATCCGCTCGCTTGGTGATGTCACCAAGCGAGCGGATCTTCTCCCGATATCCCCCACCTACGTGTGGGCGATATCAGGAGAATCCAGGGTAAATCGAATCATAATGACGGGCATAGGCAAAGTCGGTCCGGGGACTGCATCAACGAGCCGACGCGGTCTCGATCCAACTAGATTTTCTAACCTGCCCGATCGAGATCTGGCCGATTTCAGGCCAGATATCGGTTGGGCAGGCCCATCGGAAATGCCCATACATGGGCCGATTATCTGCCGAATCTGTCCAAGGGACCGATATTGGCAGCTACTATTGGCCCGTGTATGGGGGTCTTAAGTTACACGTCCCCTGCAGGGGCCCCTGCAGTGCACCCCTAACCTCCCTCATCAGCTTAGGTAGAGCCAGGAGTGGGGATTCAAGAACAAGTCAAAAGGGTTGAGAAGACTGCCTCATATGCATGCAAATAGACCAAACGGATTCTGGGAACAAATTCCTTAAGTCTCCTTTAGCCTACAGGATAAACCCATGTAAATGGGATAAAATAAAAAATAAACTAATAAATAATAATTAATAATAATAATAAATTTGTAATTTGTAATTAATAATAATTAATTAATAATAATAATAATTTATAATAAATTTGTTCTCAGGATCCCTTTTGTCTATATGTATAGGTTTGGGATCTGTTATCTGGAAAACTGTTATCTCACAATGACTTTCAAACTGGGCTTCCCGGTATATCTAGGAGATACTAGAACTGCCTGTTTGGATTTCAGCAGTCTGAGAACCAGTCAGAACAGTCATTGCTGCTCAATTCAACCAATCACAAGCCACCTTGTCATAACTATGTATGATGAGTTCTTGAACAAGCAGAGTACCCAAGGCTATTGTGATACTAATATCTACAGTTAGTATTACTGGTTGTATATATAGTTTATGTATGTGAGTGTATAGATTGGTAGGTGTGGGTTAGGTGTGCTGGGTTTACTTGGATGGGTTGAACTTGATGGACTCTGGTCTTTTTTCAACCCTATGTAACTATGTAACAATAACACCCTCCCCCTGACATAACTGCCCCCTGTTGTTTCTTCCCCCTAAGTCATGTTGAAAGAAGGCAAATAATTCAAAAACTATAAGGGCTCTGGCACACGGGGGAGATTGATAAAAAATCAATTGAAAAGTTGCTTAGAATTGGCCATTCCGTAACATGCTACAGGTGAACTACCCCTTTAGGCCAAATGGCATTCTCCAAAATAGAAAATTGCTACCAGTGAAAGGGGGGCGGGGTCACAAAACGGGCTCCACGCCAGCCGCCGCTTTCGGTGAAAGGGTTAAAGTCTTTCCATAAAATATACTCGCTCTTGTTAACTTACTTAATTGCTTTGCAAAAAATAAAAATGATCCATGTAAATCTATTCAGTGTGAGATTTAAATAACCCTGCAATCAAAAATAATAGCTTTAGCTGAAAGGAAACAATTAGTGGCCCCTGTAGCCATTAGAAAGACAACACTGTAATAGAAATTTTTTTTCATTTCCTCTGCGATAAAATCACCTCGTCGGGATTTGTTATTTACATTGTGTGAGAATGGCGATTTCTGAAGCAAATTCGGAGCAGGACGGATGTATTGAAATATTTGTGCCTGAATGGAAGGGATTAGGGCACCCAGCCTGGCACGTAAAGGATAAGTATGCCCTAGCCACGTTAACTATTGAAAATATTGAAATTTGTAGTTGCTGGGGTCAGCAGCCCTGGTGGGTCCTGCACCCCCCAGTCCAACCCTGTTGATATATATATATATATTCCAGTTTAGCAAGATTCTTTAATAGGGCACTTAACAAAAAATTCACAAATCTTCCAAAAGATTCGCGAAATGGTGAATTCATTTGAAAAGCAAGACAATTCTTTTTGACGCACGCAACAATTTTTGGACGTGCAGCAAATTTTTCCGGGGTGAAAAACAATCCGCCAATGGAAACGCAAAAATTTGCCGTGAATCCATGCCTGCCCAATTTTTTCGCCCATCACTAAATATAAACTAACTGTTAGTTAAGTATTTATTCTGGGGGTATAAACCTCATTAAAAAACGTGTCCTAAAATGTCATTAGCTCTATATATATTATATATCATACCAAAATGAATCCCCAAAGATAATTCTGTGTCTCCTCTTCATTGAGGCTTGGATTTCGTTGCAGATAAACAGACTTTATAGAGGTTGTTAGCACATGGCTAGCAGGCATGAACTGTCTGTGTTACTGATCCTGGAAACGCTACATTGGCAGGGCCTCATTTTCTCTTTAATTTCACTCTGTTAGTATCACTAGCTCTCACTATATGTGCCAATATGCTGTATATTGTACTGACATGCAAGTAGCTATAACCGGGGCCTGGTAGCAGTAAATAAAGGGTGGCCAGAAGAAGAATGCATTCAAACCAAATATAGTGTTAAGGTGGCCACACACGGGCCGATTCTAGCTGTCGATATCAGTCCCTTAGACCAGTACGGCAGCTTATCTGCCCGTGTAGGGACACAAATGACGGGCCTGCGTGAAATTGGCCAGATATCAATTGGGCAGGTTAAAAAATTCAGTCAGATCGGGGACCGCATCGGCTCGTTGATGCGGTCCCCGAACCAACTCCAGGGCCAAATGACCGAATTAGCCTGAATTCACCTAATATTGCCCACCCATAGGTGGGGATATTGGGAGAAGATCCGTTCGCTTGGGGACCTCGCCAAGTGAGCGGATCTTAACGTGTATGGGCACCTTTAGTCAAGAGAAGCTTCTTAGAACACATTGCTTTTTTCATTCTAGATTTCCACCTTTATGTAAAAGCATATAGTTCAATCTCACAATGTGTGGAAGCAAGTGGGGAAGGATGGTTAGATGGGTGGAGCTTTGTAGGAGAGTAGGGTCCCAGGAGGTGTGTTAACTATGACAGGAAGAGTATTTGATTGCCTTGATAATTTTTTCCTGGTTTCACCTTCCCCCAGTAGAGCTTAGTAAGGATTTATTTTGCTTGCAGATCTTGTAAGTAGATCTTACATAAAGGCATTCTAAAATTCAATATTGCTTTGAGGCTTAAATGAAATAAACAGGCATGGGTCATAAAAGACACTAGGTTGGGATGGCTGGGGGGTATGTTTGTTCTTGCACTGATGAAACCCAATAAAAGCTTTTGTAGGGGCATCACATTACAAATTGGAACGTGGGGTAAAAAGTTTGGACCTGCTAGGATTGTGTTGCCCCCAATAAGGGGTAATTATATCTTAGTTGGGATCAAGTACAGGTACTGTTTTATTATTACAGAGAAAAGGAAATCATATAACCATTAAATAAACCCAATAGGGCTGTTCTGCCCCAATAAGGGGTAATTATATCTTAGTGTAACAAAAAATGCCTTACCGGCACGGCGGGGACGCCCGCCGCGCCGCCGTCAGCGGGGACGCCCGCCGCGCCGTCCTCCTCATGCGCCGGCTTCCTCATAGTGGGCGCGCGCGCGCTCCCGCATTTAAAGGCGCATGCGCGCTGACGTCATCACGTCAGCGCGCAATGGCGCGAATTTCAAAGATATTTAAAGGGACGTTTGTTTACATTTTGTTGCCCGTGATAGGATTCGATTCCTGGTGCCTTCCTGAGCCTTGTGCATTCTTGTTCCTGTATTTCTGATAGTATTTCTCCTGTTTGACCCGGCCTGCTCTTGACTTTCCTGAAATCCGTAACCTGACCCCGGCTTGTACTTTTGACTCCGATTTTGCCTAAACCCGCTACTTGATTATCTGGTTGACCATTGCCTGTCTGACGATCCCTGTTTTCCGCCTGCCTCGACCCAGCCTGCCTGACGACGAACTTGTTTAAACCCTATTTGTACCGTGATCTCGGCCTAACTAACTTTATCTACAGTCGTGCCCCTTTGCTTGCCAGAACTCCTGCCTTGTTCCTCTCGTTAAGTCCAGGTGGCATCTGAGTAGCTGAGGGCTCCTCCCGAAGCCAAAGGCGGTCACATTACTGGTGAAGCCGAGCCGAGACCAAGGAACTTGGCGTTTGTTCTGGTTTAGGGTGCCGACCGTGACATTATCACGGGCCATGGAGGACCAAGATCACGCTGAGTCCGCTGCTGCTCCTCCCACTCCGTCTGCTACTACTGAAGCGCTTCTTACTGCCCTGCTACAGCGCTTGGAGGATCAGGAGCAAAAGCAGAATTATCTCCTGCAGGGTTTTCACAATCTAACCCGTCAGCTGGAGACTACGCAATCTCCGCAGCAGCAACCTGTTCCTAGTTCTTCCCCTCCTGTGGGTTCGTTCGTTTTGGGGGGTAACACTTTCAGGCCCCAGGAGCCCAAAATTGCATTTCCTGAGAAATTCTCTGGGGACAGGTCCAAATTTTTCGTCTTCAAAGAGGCATGTAAACTGTATCTTAGCTTTTTCCCTCATTCTTTCCCTTCTGGTGTGGAAAGAGTAAAATTTGTTATGACCCTTCTGGTAGGGGATCCCCAAGTTTGGGCCCTTAGACTGTCTTCCTCTGATCCAGCCCGTTTTTCCTTGGATGTATTCTTTGATACTATGGCAGTTCTTTACGATGACCCAGATCGTGCATCATCAGCTGATTCGGCGATTCGTAAACTGCGCCAAGGGAGACGGGAGGTAGAGATATATTGCACAGAGTTCCGCCGGTGGGCAGGAGAGACGGAGTGGAACGATGCAGCCCTGCGCAGTCAGTTCCGTGTCGGGCTATCTGACCCTATTAAAGATAGCTTGGTGAATTACCCCTTGTCGTCCAGTCTAGATGATCTCATGTCCCTAGTCATCCAGATTGATAGGAGACAGAGGGAGAGAAGGGCTGAGAGGGGCCATGCTAATTTTTCTGGGGTTACTTATAAGGGACCTGACGTGGTGCCCAATGTCAAGTCTTTGGTTTCCCCTGTGTCTACATCTCAGGAGGAACCTATGCAACTAGGTCTATTCCATCTCTCTCCTGAGGAAAAGACACGCAGGTGGACCCTTGGGTTATGTATATATTGCGGGGACAAGGGTCATTTTCTGAAGCAATGCACTAAGAGGCCGGGAAACGCCCCAGCCTAAATGAAGAAGGGGAGCTTCATTTGGGTGCAGGCGTTTCCTCTCCCCAATTTGCCTCCAAGGTTCAGCTACCAGTTAAATTGTCCTGGCCTATGGGCTCCATTAACTTGTCCGCTTTCGTGGACTCTGGGGCAGAGGGTAATTTTATTGAGGCCACGTTTGCAGCCAAAAATGGTATTCCGGTGGTTCCCTGAGTGTCCCCATGAGGATATTAACGGTGGATAAAAGACCCTTAGGGACAGGGGTGGTAAATAAGAGAACTGTTTCTTTATCCTTATGTGTGAACAATTTTCATGTTGAAGAGATAACCTTTTTCCTTATTGAAGGAGCCTCTTCTCCACTCATTTTGGGGTTACCCTGGCTCCAGGTTCATAACCCTCAGATTAATTGGGTTACAGGGGAGGTTTCTCAGTGGGGTCCTAGTTGTAGAAATGTCTGTATTGCCCCAGTTTTAGCAGCCACTTCACTTGAGGGTTTACCTGCAGCCTATTCAGCTTATGCTGACGTTTTTTCCAAAAAGGCTGCCGAAACCTTACCTCCACACAGACAGTATGACTGTCCCATTGATCTGATTCCAGGTTCCTCTCCCCCTCGTGGTCGTACATATCCACTTTCCCTACCTGAATCTCAGTCTATGAAGGAATATATCCAGGAAAACCTCGAAAGAGGTTTTATCCGGCCCTCTAGTTCTCCTGCAGGTGCAGGGTTTTTCTTTGTGGGTAAGAAGGATGGTGGTCTCCGTCCTTGTATAGACTACAGAGGTTTAAACAAGGTCACTATTAAAAACCGCTACCCCCTTCCTCTGATTTCCGAGCTATTTGATCAGGTTAAAGGCGCCAGAATCTATACCAAGCTCGATCTTAGGGGTGCTTACAATCTCATCCGTATTAGAGAGGGGGATGAATGGAAAACTGCCTTTAACACCAGGGACGGCCACTACGAATATTTGGTAATGCCCTTTGGGCTCTGTAACGCCCCCCGCAGTTTTTCAAGAATTTGTCAATGACATTTTTCGTGACTTGCTGGGGGTATTCGTAGTGGTCTATCTTGACGATATTCTTATTTTCTCTTCTAATTTAATGGAACATCGTAATCATGTTTGTGAAGTCTTAAAGAGACTAAGGGAGAATAATCTGTATGCAAAACTAGAGAAATGTACCTTTGAAGTCTCTTCTGTCCAGTTTTTGGGGTTTATTATTACCAGTAAGGGTCTAGAAATGGACCCAGGCAAGGTGAAAGCTGTCCTGGATTGGGCACAACCCCTTTCTTTACGTGCTGTACAAAGGTTTCTCGGATTTGCCAATTATTATCGTCAATTTATTAAGAATTTTTCTCTTATTGTAGCCCCCATCACAGATTTAACTAAGAAGGGCGCTGATCCCAGCTTGTGGTCTCCTGAGGCAGAGCAAGCCTTTGAAACCCTCAAAAAAGAATTCAGTTCTGCCCCAATCCTTAAATACCCCGATTCTGCACTCCCTTTCATTGTAGAGGTAGATGCATCTGAGGTGGGAGCTGGGGCAATCCTTTCTCAAAGGCACCCGATAACCAACAAAATACATCCCTGTGCTTTTTTTTCTAAAAAGTTTTTACCCGCAGAGGTAAATTACGATATAGGGAACAGGGAATTGTTGGCTGTCAAATTAGCTTTTGAGGAATGGCGCCATCTTCTAGAGGGTGCTAAGCATCTGGTGACGGTCTATACGGACCATAAAAATTTACTTTATATCGAATCTGCTAAGCGCCTGAATCCAAGACAAGCCAGGTGGGCTTTATTTTTTTCAAGGTTCAATTTTTCTCTAACTTTTAGGCCTGGTTCAAAGAATACTAAGGCAGATGCACTTTCTAGGAGTTTCAATTCTGTTTTCCCCGACTCTGGTGAGTGCACTCCCATCATTCCCAGGGAGTTAATTGTTGCAACCTTGGAGTCTGACCTCTCTTCCTTATTGTCCCGTTACAAACTTCTGCTCCTATTGGAACTCCATCTGGTAAATGGTTTGTTCCTGAGGAGCTTAGGGAACAAGTATTAAGAGAGGTTCATGATTCTAAAATGGCAGGTCATCCAGGTGTTGTAAAAACCATTTCTTTGTTGTCCCGCCATATTTGGTGGCCATCCTTCAAGCAGGATGCTAAAACTTTTGTCAATTCCTGTCCAATTTGTCAAAGGTCTAAGTCATCTCATCAGCGGCCCCAGGGTCTGTTAAATCCCTTACCTATTCCAATGAAGCCATGGTCCCACATTTCTATGGATTTTATCGTGGAGTTACCCCCTTCTCAGGGTAAGACAGTGATTTGGGTGGTGGTTGATAGATTCAGTAAAATGGCTCATTTCATTCCTCTCCCACACCTCCCTTCTGCTAAGACCTTGGCTGATCTATTCATTACTCATATTTTTAAGTCTCATGGGTTTCCTGTGAATATTGTTTCTGACAGGGGGGTCCAGTTTGTGTCAAGATTTTGGCGTGCTTTCTGTTCCCTGGTTGGTACGGAATTGTCCTTTTCCTCTGCCTATCACCCCCAAACTAACGGTCAAACTGAAAGGGTTATCAGTCCCTTGAACAGTATCTCAGATGCTATGTATCCGATAATCAGTCCACTTGGTCTGAATTGCTTCCCTGGGCGGAGTTCGCATATAATAATGCTACCCACTCCTCTTCAGGGAGGTCTCCTTTCTTATTGTTTATGGTTTACACCCCAAAGCATTTTCTTTTTCTGAACCTAACTCCTCTGTACCCTCTGCCAATTCTTCTGTTTTGAAATTTTCGGAAATTTGGTCTTCAGTTCATGATTCATTGTCTGCAGCTTCCCTAGCCCAGAAAAAAGCTGCTGACAAAGCCCGTAGGGAGGCTCCCCAGTACAAGGTGGGGGATTTTGTGTGGTTATCAACCAAGAATATTAGGTTGAAGGTTCCCTCTCCCAAACTGGGTCCTAGGTTCATCGGTCCATATCCCATCAGTGCTATAGTGAACCCATCTTCTGTCCGTCTTCAGTTACCTCCTAATTTCAAAATTGCTAATACTTTTCATGTTTCTCTTCTAAAACCTGCTTCTAATTCTCGGTGTCTGTCTGCTCCTCCCCCGGTGTTGGTTGAAGGTCAGCCTGAGTACGAGATCCAGGAGTTCCTCGACTCCCGCCTGGTGAGAGGTAAACTACAATATCTTACCAGGTGGAAAGGCTTTGGTCCTGAGGAGAACTCTTGGGTCTCAGTTGATGACATCAAAGCTGATCTCCTCAGGAAGCAATTTCATTCTAGGTTTCCTGAGAAACCTGGGGGTCCAGTGGCCCCCCCTAGAGAGGGGGGTAATGTAACAAAAAATGCCTTACCGGCACGGCGGGGACGCCCGCCGCGCCGCCGTCAGCGGGGACGCCCGCCGCGCCGTCCTCCTCATGCGCCGGCTTCCTCATAGTGGGCGCGCGCGCGCGCTCCCGCATTTAAAGGCGCATGCGCGCTGACGTCAGCGCGCAATGGCGCGAATTTCAAAGATATTTAAAGGGACGTTTGTTTACATTTTGTTGCCCGTGATAGGATTCGATTCCTGGTGCCTTCCTGAGCCTTGTGCATTCTTGTTCCTGTATTTCTGATAGTATTTCTCCTGTTTGACCCGGCCTGCTCTTGACTTTCCTGAAATCCGTAACCTGACCCCGGCTTGTACTTTTGACTCCGATTTTGCCTAAACCCGCTACTTGATTATCTGGTTGACCATTGCCTGTCTGACGATCCCTGTTTTCCGCCTGCCTCGACCCAGCCTGCCTGACGACGAACTTGTTTAAACCCTATTTGTACCGTGATCTCGGCCTAACTAACTTTATCTACAGTCGTGCCCCTTTGCTTGCCAGAACTCCTGCCTTGTTCCTCTCGTTAAGTCCAGGTGGCATCTGAGTAGCTGAGGGCTCCTCCCGAAGCCAAAGGCGGTCACATTACTGGTGAAGCCGAGCCGAGACCAAGGAACTTGGCGTTTGTTCTGGTTTAGGGTGCCGACCGTGACACTTAGTTGGGATCAAGTACAGGTACTGTTTTATTATTACAGAGAAAAGGGAATGGAGCCAAGGGCCTTTATATATAGGATATATATATAGGATATATATATATATATATATATATATATACAGGTATGGGGTTTATATATAGGGTTTATAGATGAGGGGTTGAAACTAAATATGTATGCAGTACTGTTAGCTAGTGCTGTGAAAATGTGATTGGCTGTTGGGTTTTTAATTCTAACACCTAGGGAAGGCTAATACCTAGGGAAGGAAGGAGTTACAATTTCCTTTCAGCATCCAGGAGAGTATGTGAAATTATACGGCTCAATCTTGGCCATTTTTATTCATAGCAACAAACCTCCTCTCCCTGCCATGTCAGGCTTGTCTGTGAGACGAAATGATTTGAGCAGCCATTTCAGGAGGCTTCTGAATAAAATGCACCTAGTGCTGCCGACACACTTCAAACTCCATGACAGATCGTGCTCGGCCCTGGATTCCTCACTTCAAATACAGAGTCCCCACTAAGCTCCCTAGGCTGCTGTATTGGGATAAAGAACAGATATATATCAAAGCAAAAGGGGAAAAAAATGATATCCCATAGGACACATTCTACAGAGCCATCATTTGAGGCTAAAGAGAGTATTGTATTAAACCTGAGCTGTCTGTCAGGAGAATAAAACTTAACTCAGTCGTGTTAGAAATGCGTCAGAAAAGGTTGAATACATCTCTCGACATCTGCTCCCCTGGGATTCAAATCAATAGGTTGTGTTTTCTCCAGATGTAATGCTCCATAACGCTCTATAAAATCACCATAATATTATAGATATAAGGGCTTATTTACAAATGTTGGTTGACCATAGCAACCAATTAGGGCTTTGCTTTCATAGAATGTTCAAAACCAATCGTTGCGGGGCTGTCATGCAGACAAGATGCCGATAAGGCTGACTATTAAGCGAAACGTGGGGTGGACTGTTTTAGATAATATAATCCCAGAGTAGCACTGGAAGTCCTCTGATTAAAGGTGGCCATACACGGGCCAATTGTAGCGGCCGATATCGGTCCCTTAGACTAATTCGGCAGCTAATTGGCCCATGTAGGGGTACAAAGGACCGGCCTGCCTGACCGATATCTGGCCTGAAATTGGCCAGTTATCAATCGGGCAGGTTAAAAAATGTAGTCGGATCAGGCCCCCGAACTGACTGTGCCTATTCCGGCATTCTAATTCAATCGTTTGGCCCCAGGGCCAACAACCAAATTAACCTATATTCCCCCGATATCTCTCACCTGTAGGTGGGGGATATCGGGAGAAGATCCCCTCACTTGGCGACCTCGCCAAGCGAGCAGATCTTCACTTGTATGGCCACCTTAAGACACACGGAGCTACTAGTAGCAGCTACTTCACGGCTACAAAAGTAGACAATGCTGATCATTTACTGATAATTGTCTCTACACGTGTTTTAGCAGAGGCAATTCTCAGTATTGTCTATGGCAGGGGATTTTCTGGAGTTTAGTAGCCGTGACAAGTAGCTGCTACTAAGTAGCTCTGTGTGTCTTCACCCTAAGGGTGAAGGTAAGGTAAGATTCCCTAGTTTGACAAGGTCACCAAATAAGCAAATCTTTCCCCCCATATGCCCACCTTGGATGGGTGATATCATACTGATGTGTGATTGTTTGACCCTAGGGCCAACAATTGCATTACAGTAAAGGAGATACAAAAAGTTATATTCTGTCGTATTTCCAAACATTTTCTTTGCTGCCATGATCCCTGTTGATTAGAGTATCTCTGCTCACAGTCTCACTTTTTCTATTAGCATCGCCTGCTCCCACCTCCTTGAGGGATTTCTACCTGTTCCCTGAGTTTATCTGTTTAATTATGTGTGTGTCACTGCTAATCAGACAGATAATGTAGCGCCAGATAATTCCAGCAAGCACCCATGCATGGATAAATATTAGCTAGAGCCTAAAAAGGCAGCACAGGCTGTGTTCTGGGATATTTAGCTGGGAAACCTTCACTTTCTCTCCGCTCGGCAGGTTCAGGGGATGGGCCTCAGCCAAGGTAATTGGTAAGGAAAATAACAGCTCGCAAACGAGTTTATTTGGTTTGGCAAACCTTCTTCCCAGTATGTACCCTGACAGAAAAAGCACATTTATTGCAGTATCAAATGCCAGAGACAGAATGAACACAAAGTAATACAGGTATGGGACCTGTTATCCAGAATGCTTGGGACCTGGGGCTTTTCGCATAAGGGTGAAGACACACAGAGCTACTAGTAGCAGCTACTTGACGTGGCTACTAAAATAGACAATGCTGATCATTTACTGATAATTGTCTCTATGTGTGTTTAAGCAGAGGAAATTCTCAGTATTGTCTATGGCAGGGGATTTTCTGGTATTTAATAGCTGTGAAAAAGTAGCTGCTACTAGCAGCTCTGTGTGTCTTCACCCTAAGGGGGCTTTGTGTAATTTGGATCTCCTTACCTTAAGCCCAGAACCAAATTGATCCCAGAGATCAGTAGACTCGCCATTAGAAACATTGGGTTTGGGTGCCAAAGCCCCAAACCTACAGCCCAAGGGAGTGGATTAAACCATACACACGAAGAAGGGCAGGCATACAATGAATCCAACGTTGACAGGTTCATATGAAATAATAAATATATCTTTAGTAAGTGTTTACATGTCCATAAAAAAGTCTAATGCTGGTAGTTGTTCCGTTATATTCAGTTCATGTGTACTGTATGTACAGCCTATCATTAAGTGCTTAGCAGCACGAAATGCGATAGGCTTTTTTATGGACATGTAAACACCTAATAAAGATTAATTATTTTATATGAACCTGTCAACGTTGGATTCATTGTGTGCCTGCCATTCTTCGTGTGTACGGTTTAATCCTTAGCTTAAGTCTGCTAAAAAATCATTTAAACATTAAATAAACCCAAAAGGGCTGTTCTGCCCCAATAAGGGGTAATTATATCTTAGTTGGGATCAAGTACAGGTACTGTTTTATTATTACAGAGAAAAGGGAATCATTTAACCATTAAATAAACCCAATAGGGCTGTTCTGCCCCCAATAAGGGGTAATTATATCTTAGTTGGGATCAAGTACAGGTACTGTTTTATTATTACAGAGAAAAGGGAATCATTTAACCATTAAATAAACCCAATAAGGATTAATTATATCTTAGTTGGGATCAAGTACAGGTACTGTTTTATTATTACAGAGAAAAGGGAATCATTTAACCATTAAATAAACCCAATAAGGATTAATTATATCTTAGTTGGCATCAAGTACAGGTACTGTTTTATTATTACAGAGAAAAGGGAATCATTTAACCATTAAATAAACCCAATAGGGCTGTTCTGCCCCCAATAAGGGGTAATTATATCTTAGTTGGGATCAAGTACAGGTACTGTTTTATTATTACAGAGAAAAGGGAATCATTTAACCATGAAATAAACCCAATAGGGCTGTCTTGAGTGACATAGGGTTGCCGGTCATGGAAAGTGGCACAGCAGCTGGGTATTAATTAAAAGTCTAATTCAGGAGGATTCTGTTGCCCTTTAATATGCAGTTTCCATAAAGAACACATTTCCAAGCTGCCAGGGTTTGTCTTACTTCACTAACGTTCATGCAAAAACTCAGCAGTCAACAGGATCTGACCTTGTTTTGTTCCATGCCAAAATGGGAGGGGGGGTCGTTTCCCATTAGGAAAGAATGGGATGGTACCAGAATAACTGTTGCCCTGAAAATGTGGCATTTGTGCCTTTAGGATGTGTAGTTGTGCCATGGTTGGGGGATTCCAGGGAAGCCAGCATGGAACAGCTGTAAAATGAGTCTAAATGGGGCATTTTGATCAGGCCTTCCTTCTCCTCCTTTAGATAATTCCATTTCAAAAGAAAAAGACATGCCTGTATTCCCTTATCAATAAATTGTATATTTATATACGTCCTCTGGTTTCCCGTGAATTCCTTATCCCAAATAAATGCAATTAGACGAGACAGCAAATGTATTTTTCCATCCTAGTCCCTTCTGCCTGTTGAATTCTAACTCCCTTTTCCACCTCACTAATCTGCAGTCCCATCCATGTCTGTCTTTAAAATGAGATTTTGTTGATAATTATCAGTTAATTTGGCATCTTGGCAGATCTGCCTGGGACAAGCCAAATGTTCCCTTCGCTGAATCGCTGTGCTGTGCCAAGTTCTCGCTTTCATGTTCTGTGGGCTGAGATTAGGGAGCGGCATCTAGTCACAGGCTTGTATTGTACTTACCCAGAATAGCGCCCAGATCCGCCGGCGAGGGGCTTAGTCTCACTGTACTTTGTACACTAATCTACCCGGTTGGATAAGGTCTCTTGGTTGGATGTAAATAAATAGCACAGGATAATAAATCCTTTCTAAAAATATAGTTTTGATATTTGTACAGGTATGGGACCTGTTATCCAGAATACTCGGGACCTGGGGTTTTCTGGATAAGAGTTCTTTTCGTAATTTGGGTCTCCATAACTTATTTCTAATAAAAATCATTTAAATATTGAATAAACCCAATAGGGCTGTTCTGCCCCCAATAAGGGGTAATTATATCTTAGTTGGGATCAAGTACAGGTACTGTTTTATTATTACAGAGAAAAGGGAATCATTTAACCATTAAATAAACCCAATAGGGCTGTTCTGCCCCCAATAAGGGGTAATTATATCTTAGTTGGGATCAAGTACAGGTACTGTTTTATTATTACAGAGAAAAGGGAATCATTTTTAAAAATTAGAATTATTTGCTTATAATGGACTTGGATAATGGGTTTCCGGATAAGGGATCCCATACCTGTATGTGGTTTTCTTTCTGCAGTAACAGGGAATATTATGGCATGAAATAACACAACATCCAGTGGATTCATATTCTCAGGAACAGTTCACAGATCATGACCCAAGCCCTTTTATTGAATTCTTTCCACCCAACATGGACAATACATGGCGCAGTGGTTGAATTATGACCATCGTCAATGACCCTACACTTCCAGGCTAAAAGTAGGGTTGCACCTTGTTTTTCTTGGGTTGGGGGAGTAGGTGGGCAATGCTGTTCATTTAGCTGGTTACAGTCAGTTCTTTAAAATAAAATGCGTTCCTCGATCTGACGGGAAAATCAACGCTGACGGATCAACACCAAGCCAATTTATGGCCAGATATCGATTGGGGAGGCCTGTCAGGGGCCCCCTACACAGACGGAAAAGCTGCCGAATCAGTGTAAAGGACCTGATATCCAAAAATCCCTTGAGTCCATACACATGGGGGTTATGGCTTTCACATGGAGTTTCAAGGCCATCTGGTACCTTATAAAGAAAAACTAAATTGTTGTGATTACATCTGTGGCCTGTCGGATATTTGTTAATGCAAAATACATTAGGGGTTATTTACTATGACCCTGGATGCAAGTGCTGAGAACATTAAGAGGTGCAAAAACCACTTGCATCCAGGGTCTGGGTCAATTTCTGGTGCAGAGAAAAGCTGGACCCTGGACACAAGTGAGTTAATTGATCGAGAAGCACGGAATACATTCAGTTAATATTACAGTAGGCTAAAGGGGAAATGAGATTTTTAAGAAGGTTTGGAAGGTTATGTCTGTTAGTTGCATGAAATGATGGGATTATACAGTATTTATACCCAAAGGAAGAAGTACGTGCAATATCCAGCAGGTGGCGCAACAACAAAGGGAAAGTCATATTTGTGTTTGAATTAATAAGCTGGCACTGGAGCAGCTGGATAATTTGAAATGCCTCACAGGTCATATTCCTGCAGTCGTTTGGTAAAATATCATCTCATTTCTATAGATTATTGCAGCGCAGTGGGAAAAGAGTTGATAATGTGCATTTACCTAATACGCATGTGTCGGCGTAGAAACCTATACGTTTCCCTTTCAGATAAGGTGCATAGAAACCTGTGAAATGTCAATGGAGCGGCTGATTGGATGAGAGGTTAGCAATCTGCAATGTCCAATCATCCATCATGGGTGCGATGCACACTCAAACCTCATATCAGGGCTGACCACCAAGTCCAGACTGGGAGTCAAAATAGGCCCTGGCACACAGTGGCCTGAACAGCTCCCCCAGCAGCCCAATAAATAGTGACTGTCTGTGGCATCTTACAGCCCCCCTGGCATTCCCAGTACCCAGAGGCACAAACAGCCCCCCAGCAGCCCAATAGTGAGGGTCTATGGCACCTTACAGCCCCCCTGGCATTCCCAGTACCCAGAGGCACAAACAGCCCCCCAGCAGCCCAATAAATAGTGACTGTCTGTGGCACCTTACAGCCCCCCTGGCATTCCCAGTACCCAGAGGCACAAACAGCCCCCCCCCAGCCCAATAAATAGTGACTGCCTATGGCACCTTACAGCAGCCCCTCTGGCATTTGCCTGAACCCACAGATTGCTAGTCCAATAGGCTGCCCATGTGACCCAGTTTCAGGACTACTGTGTATATTAAGCCCCTGGAGCAACTTGGCTACCAGGCCAGACGAGTGCATCTTAATATGTGTGGCCACCATAAGCCCAGGGATAGAGACCACAGGATCATGTAAGCCTTTCATACTGAGCTAATGATCCTCTCTGAGTGTCACCTTCAGTGCCATAACGCCCTACACCCCATCCAACAAAACTCTAAAACCCCTAACTCACAGATTTATATTAAACAACTAATAGTAAGGCACAATGAGGGGCTAGATTCACAAAAACTCTGTACCCCATTGGCTCTAACCCCAGGGTTACACAAGCCTGATTGTATAGGTAGAAGCCACTAACCCGTAGCAAAGCCTGTACTCAATTGACTACGGAGCTGATGCTGGGAGCCGTCATACAACTGGGACTTCATTGGTCTTGTTGGGACTTTATGAACTATGTCCTCTGATAAGGGTGGCCTCGCCACAAATCCGGGCCTGTGTATGGTGGGAGACAAAGAGGCCATTATCGGCAAAGGCCTTGGATATTGGTTGTCTCTTTGACTGAGCCAGTTGGAAAATTTTGATATTTAGTACAGGTATGGGATATGTTATCCGGAAACCCGTTATCCAGAATGTTCCGAATTTTGGAAAGGTCATCTCCCATAGACTCCATTATAAGCAAATAATTCTAATTTTAAAAATGATTCCCTTTTCTCTGTAATAAAACAGTACCTGTACTTGATCCCAACTAAGATATAATTACCCCTTATTGGGGGCAGAACAGCCCTATTGGGTTTATTTCATGGTTAAATGATTCCCTTTTCTCTGTAATAATAAAACAGTACCTGTACTTGATCCCAACTAAGATATAATTACCCCTTATTGGGGGCAGAACAGCCCTATTGGGTTTATTTAATGGTTAAATGATTCCCTTTTCTCTGTAATAATAAAACAGTACCTGTACTTGATCCCAACTAAGATATAATTACCCCTTATTGGGGGCAGAACAGCCCTATTGGGTTTATTTCATGGTTAAATGATTCCCTTTTCTCTGTAATAATAAAACAGTACCTGTACTTGATCCCAACTAAGATATAATTACCCCTTATTGGGGGCAGAACAGCCCTATTGGGTTTATTTCATGGTTAAATGATTCCCTTTTCTCTGTAATAATAAAACAGTACCTGTACTTGATCCCAACTAAGATATAATTACCCCTTATTGGGGGCAGAACAGCCCTATTGGGTTTATTTCATGGTTAAATGATTCCCTTTTCTCTGTAATAATAAAACAGTACCTGTACTTGATCCCAGCTAACATATCATTAATCCTTATCGAAGGCAAAACAAGCCAATTGGGTTTATTCAATATTTAAATGATTTTTAGCAGACATAAGTTATAGAGATCCAAATTACAGAAAGATCCCTTATCTGGAAAACAACACGTCCTGAGCAATCTGGATAAAAGGTCCCATACCTGTACTGAATCATCAGATAGGGGTAGGAATTCTTTTGTTTCTACCCACATATCTGACTATTCATCTCTGAACGTTAGTGTACAGTCTTTCCTGCAACCAATGGTTAGTCAATCATCTTGTCATTTGTGGTTTTAAATGGGATATCTGTTCCCAGTTAGTGACTATTATCTGCGTGATATTATGTTTTCACAGGGGCTGCCTTCATTTTTATTTTAGAGCAACCAACTAAAATATTGGTGCCCTGCTGTTTCTTCCCAAAGTATCAGGTCCGGACTGTGATTCAAAATAGGCCCTGGGATTCCAAGTACAGGGAGGCCCAAACAGCCCCCCAGCCCAATAAATAGTGACTGCCTATGGCACCTTACAGCCCCCCTGGCATTCCCAGTACCCAGAGGCCCAAACAGCCCCCCAGCCCAATAAATAGTGACTGCCTATGGCACCTTACAGCCCCCTGGCATTCCCAGTACCCAGAGGCACAAACAGCCCCCCCCAGCCCAATAAATAGTGACTGCCTATGGCATCTTACAGCCCCCCTGGCATTCCCAGTACCCAGAGGCACAAACAGCCCCCCCCCAGCCCAATAAATAGTGACTGCCTATGGCATCTTACAGCCCCCCTGGCATTCCCAGTACCCAGAGGCACAAACAGCCCCCCCAGCCCAATAAATAGTGACTGCCTATGGCACCTTACAGCCCCCCTGGCATTCCCAGTACCCAGAGGCACAAACAGCCCCCCCAGCCCAATAAATAGTGACTGTCTGTGGCACCTTACAGCCCCCCTGGCATTCCCAGTACCCAGAGGCACAAACAGCCCCCCAGCCCAATAAATAGTGACTGTCTGTGGCACCTTACAGCCCCCCTGGCATTCCCAGTACCCAGAGGCACAAACAGCCCCCCAGCCCAATAAATAGTGACTGTCTGTGGCACCTTACAGCCCCCCTGGCATTCCCAGTACCCAGAGGCACAAACAGCCCCCCCAGCCCAATAAATAGTGGCTGTCTGTGGCACCTTACAGCCCCCCCTGGCATTCCCAGTACCCAGAGGCACAAACAGCCCCCCCAGCCCAATAAATAGTGAATCTTACAGCCCCCCAGCAGCCCAATAAATAGTGACTGTCTGTGGCACCTTACAGCCCCCCTGGCATTCCCAGTACCCAGAGGCACAAACAGCCCCCCAGCCCAATAAATAGTGACTGTCTGTGGCACCTTACAGCCCCCCTGGCATTCCCAGTACCCAGAGGCACAAACAGCCCCCCAGCCCAATAAATAGTGACTGTCTGTGGCACCTTACAGCCCCCCTGGCATTCCCAGTACCCAGACGCACAAACAGCCCCCCCCCCCCAGCCCAATAAATAGTGACTGTCTATGGCACCTTACAGCAGCCCCTCTGGCATTTGCCAGCACCCACAGATTGCCAGTCCGGGCCTGCAGAGTATGCACTGGTTCAGGCCTATGCCGGCTGAAAACCGCTGGCAGAGAATCCGCCCCCTGTGCCATAGGCCTTATTTATCTGCACCTTTGTTTATATGAGAGGGAGCTGCTGCCGTAGTTACACACACATGGCAACTTCAGCGGCACAACTTGTGTATCTGCCATTGTTCCTACATGAATAACGCCCACAGCACAAAGGGAAAGTTCAGTTGTGCCCCGGGGGTATTTTTTTTTTCCCCTGGTTTGTTTTGATTGGGATAAGAAACACCTTTCCCCACACAGTGGTGCCATTGCATCAGCCTTCCTGTCCCAAAGGAGCCATTGCTCCCAAGCTGGGGAACATCCCCCCCCTGCCATTACTATCTGGGGCTTAGACTCCTACCAACTAATTGCCTTTCAGTTTTGCCCTATTTATTAATTTATTATAGCCAATATGGCTGCAGGTGGGCGACGTCATTAGCCATAATGTTGGAAACACAGCCTCCATGAGCAGCAATCTCAGGCCTGGTGTGGGTTTACTATAGGATGTGCCTATATGCATCCCTGCCCCCCCCCCCCCCCTCCCTCCTCACGTTTGGTATCTCCCAGTGTTGTCTATGAGGGGATGCTGGGAGCTGTAGTTCACTTACAGCTGGAGAGCTAGAAAACCAGTCATTTCTAAAGCTTTTACAAGTTATCATTTAGCTGCTATATTGCTGAATGAAATTATTTTCTGCCTTTCCATGATAGTGTGCAGCACTGAAGGGGTTAAACCGACACTGAGAGGCTGCTGTGGCAGATAAAGCCCAGGCAGGGATAACATATCCCCCTCAGTTATGGGGTCCTGGCCTTATCGGTAGCGCACAGGTAGGGGGATATTCATGGTCTCTCAGCGGAGTGGGCTCTATTCCCCGCTTGGCGGAGTGAGCTGTATTGCCGCACACGGTGCACCGGCGGAGGATACGGCGGCAGGATACCCCGCTATATCTGCATTCCTGGGCTTGCTCCCTCCCCTCAGTCACAAGCGCAGCGCTCGGAGGTGGACGTGTGTAGCGGGGACTCCTCACCCCCTTGGCCGGATCCCCATTCTGTATAACTGCTCCCGACGAATGTCTCCGCTAGCGCTACGCCGCCGCAAAGTGCAGGGAGACAGGTGGAGTCCTGTTTCCACAGCAACCACATCCTTTTAAGGAGAGAGAGAGAGAGAGCGGCTAACTCACATTGCAAAGGTCAGGATTGGTTCCAGGCGGAATGGTGGGACCGGACAGTGCCCGGAGCGACAGAAGCACGACCCGGCGGGGAGCATATTCCATCCCTGGCAGAGGGGTGCCCGGCATCCCAATTCTCTTCCCTCAGCTTCATCATGTCGACAAGAATCCTGCGCGGCTTAATGAGTCCCTGCTGAGACATCTCCTTTGATGGATTATTGCCCGGGTAGCGTTAGCCTGCACCGCCGCCTCAGGCAGTCACATACCTGGCTACTAGGTAAGACCAAGTGCAGGAGGGGAGGGGTGTGTCAGGGCACCCATATACCTTATCATTAGGAGCCGGCTAGGCGACTAGTATAAATCATGGGTGCCTGTGACAGCGCTTCCTCACTCCATTCACACGGCTCCTGCCCCTGTTCCCCGCTCAGGTTGCGGGGTGTAAATGGAACATTCCTGCGGGGTGTAAATGGAACATTCCTGCGGGGTGTAAATGGAACATTCCTGCAGGTATAATGGGGAACCCAGCCAGTATTGTCTGCGGGGAGCTGCAACCTGAGATCTCCTCCTCAGAGTCCTGTTTGTTTGTATTGCGTTTTACTTGCCTTCTGCCAGGCTGACAGGTAACTGCCTCCCTTCTTCTCTTCTCCTACTCAGGCCTTTTACTAACCCCCCCCCCCCATGCCCACCTTGGTACATGCCCCCTGGCTGCAATTCTCTGGGGAAGTCCAAGCCAGCTAAAGTTCTGGAGGGTTGCAAGTTAGATATCCCTGGCATAATGCATATATTACATCACACAGGTTTTCCTTCTTCCTTTGCTTACACTCACTATAGACCTAAAACAATGACGTCATTGCTTAGGTTGTGAGTGTAGCTCCTCCCACCAGTTCATGTATGACATCATTCTCTTTAAAGAAGAGGTGGAGCCTATGCTGTGGGTTCAGTATAGGGTCACATAGATCACATCCGTGTGTATGTGATTTTAGTAAGGATTTTTTTGATGATTTTTTTTAAGCTCAGTTGGGAGCCTAAGATAAGGCTTTGGTTGGGGAAGCATCTACAGGGAGCAGGGTACTAGTAGAAGGCTTCCTGTTTGAGAACTTATAACTGTATATGTATACAGGTATGGGATTGGTTATCCGGAAACCCATTATCCAGAAAACTCCGAATTACGGGAAGGCCATCTACCATACACTCCATTTTAATTAAAAAATTCAGATTTTTAAAAATGTTTTAGCTTTTTCTCTGTAGTAATAAAACAGTACCTGTACTTGATCCCAACTAAGATATAATTACCCCTTATTGGGGGCAGAACAGCCCTATTGGGTTTATTTCATGGTTAAATGATTCCCTTTTCTCTGTAATAATAAAACAGTACCTGTACTTGATCCCAACTAAGATATAATTACCCCTTATTGGGGGCAGAACAGCCCTATTGGGTTTTTTTCATGGTTAAATGATTCCCTTTTCTCTGTAATAATAAAACAGTACCTGTACTTGATCCCAACTAAGATATAATTACCCCTTATTGGGGCAGAACAATCCTATTGGGTTTATTTCATGTTTAAAAGATTTTATGGTAGCTTTAAAGGAGACATATCCTATAAAAATGATGAATGTACCAGGGAATTATACTCCTCTAGATATAGAAGGATTGTGCTTAAAAAGTTGTGTTTCTGACTGATTTTTTGAGAAATTCCACAAAACCCCCACTAGCCCCGCCCATCTGTGCCACTTCCTGCTGGCTGAATTCTCTGGATGAGCTGGGGAGCCGGCAGCCCTCCATACCCTGCACTGTAGGATAGGAACCAATCAGCAGCTAGGCTGACCTGATAGGGAACTGAAGCCTCTCTGTGCTTGTGTGAGTGCAGGGCTGTGATTGGCTCTCCCCCTCCTACTGTGTATCTGGCAGGGACCGTTAGGACACGCCCACTCTCCATTTCACACTGGAGGGAGAAGTGAGAGGATCTATAGGGAGCTCCAATAAAGGGGCCATTTTTACAGAGAGAATTTATTTTTAGCACAAAGTGAAACCAGCACCGGATATTATTCATAATTGCCTACAAAATTAGCGTTGCTCCCCATTTATCCAATATGTCTCCTTTAAGGTATGGAGATCCAAATTATTCCAAGCCCCATTAACCGGAAAACCCCAGGTCCTGAGCATTCTGGATAACAGATCCCATACCTGTATATAGAGGTTTATTCCTTTTTAGAGAGGCTAAGCTTTCTTAAATAATCTTTTATCTCCTCCTTTGAGTGCCCACCACCTTTATTCCAGAGACAACCTTCTGTATATGTCACTTTACAGTTGACTTGCTGTACTCAGTAATAAATCTTGTAGTGCATCATTCTGGGTTTACTCGCTGTTTCCATCAACCAACCCTCTTAATGTTAAAAGCAATTTTTATTTTATACTCCATTGCTTGGCGATGGTAGTATATACACAAACCATTATTTATGAGTTGCACGCGGAGAGTGTAGTTGACTGTATAATGCACCACTGTCACCTTGTATGGTAGAAAGAGTAGCCTTGGTTTCCCCCAGCACTTCCCCCTGTTTCTCTAAATGTTTCTATCCCCCTAATACGGCAACACCAAGAATGATTTAGCAAATGTTTGTCGTTCCTTGAATGCCAGCTTGCAACAGTGGTTGGTGGAAAGGGTTGGCGGGCAGACAAGGTTTTGACAAAGCGAAGGTGACGGTTGGACACAAGAGACTAGGAATTGTAGCTCATCTTCCAGCAGGGACGTAGCTGAGCAAAGATGCTGCTGGCATCAGCACCAGTCTGAAGATAATTAATATGCCGGCAATTACTGCAGTCTTCTTTATGTTTCATTTCTTTACCTGATTAGGAGTGTGGTTATAACCGGGTTTCTGTAACAGCAGTACACTTTGTATGAATACGTAATGGGGGGGGGGGGGAATCAAATACGTTGCATGTAACAATTCAAAGTAACAGCTTGGGAATGTAATATTTGATTTTCTAATTTAATTTCTAAATATCTAATGGGTTTGGCTACACAAAACCGCATTCATTTTAATGCTGTAATAGGAACGACCTCAAGAGACCGTAATCTCGTAATTGTCTCAATATACAAACTGGTTGGTGGCTTTGCAGAGAACAATTTCAGATCTGGTGTTATTGTTGCAGATGGTTCCTGCGGTGGTATTGAAAGAACCCCAAATTGTATGTCAGCCTTGTATACAAGTTAACGATATCTCATTAAGGAACTGTCCTAATTGAAGACCTTGTTCTACTGAATTTACAGTCTTGTGATAGAAAAGCCTTGCCTGCCATCTTGTAATATAAGGACTGTATGTGTATTTTTGAGGTGCAGCAAGTGTGAATAAGGAGCATAATTTAATCAAAGCAGGTGCTGAAGAAACAACAGAGCTGTAGAGGTGTTTGACAATAGCACAGCTATCCGCCATGCTGATTAAAAGGTGCCTGCAGAAAGGCCTTTCAGATAATTAGACCTGTTCCACCTAATCATTATTCAATCTCTGCATTCTCTCGCTCTTTTCCTTCCTCAGAAAGCAGCAAAGCAAATGGAAAATTGGTATGTTGATATAAAGCCTTTATCATTCCTTTATTTTCATCCTTTCCCTGTCTCCCTTTTCTCTCCAGTTGCTCCAAGGCGCCTCACCTCTCCTGCTTGCAGGGACTTCATGCAACCCTGATGCCTTGATGTATAGGGATACACAGGAGAATGCTGTGCCTGTGTGCCTAGATAATCCATCATCGGTAAGCTTACCTTCTTTTACCCCCGCATACACTGGTACAAATGTTGGAGGGTCAGAGGCAGACATATCATTGAATGTCAGGTAGTATAGGGCAGGGTTCTACACTCCCAAGCCTACATTTAGCAAACATTTAACACTCTTGTCCTTTAGAGCTGCATACTTTGTCTTGTTACACACAAACATCACCACTAATGTGGTAGACTTATAGTGTAAACTGTCATCAATGTGACTCACCAGGTCTGGCCTGGAATAGAATGAACAAACTGGCTATTGATTGTCAACTGCCACCACTCTTTTACATAGTTACGTAGTTGGGTCGAAAAAAGACCAAAGTCCATCAAGTTCAACCCATCTAAATAGACTTTGGTCTTCTTTGACAATCAGTAGCCAGTTTGTTCATTCTATTTAAGGCCTGACGTGGTAAGTTACATTGATGACTTTTTGGACCCAAGTGCAATATTTTTGTCCCCACCCCAGGGATATACTGCATCATTCTAAATATTGTTTTATTGCAGCCCCTTCAATGCTGGGGTTACTTACTGTATTGGTTACTGCCCTGCAGGCATGCAAATGGTACTTATTTTTCTTTTTGTTGCAGTTTTTATTCTGCTTCCTCCAATCGACCTTTTTCCACCCTTGACTTTATCATGCTATCTAGTTACTAGGGTCAGTGAACCCAGCAACCAGAAAGCAGATTAAATCTGAGGCTAGGAATGTAGTGGCAGTATTGTTTTACACAACCCGATTTGGTTTCTGTAAATCTATATTATTAAAAAGATTGGTCTCTAGATTCCAATTATTGGAATGTTATGCATTCTATGTATGAAGCCGCCATTGTAAATGCTTAAACAGGCAGAATATGAGCCAGTGTGCAAAAATAAAGCTCAAAGTTCTATTCAAAGAGGGATGGGAGGTGGGCAGCCCATGGGCCTCCCCTGCAATGTCCCTGGCTCGCATCTCATTTAGGATGTGCAAGCTGGGGGGCCACTGGGAAACACAAAATATTGTCTGTGGGTTTTCTTAATGGAAAAATATATGTACTTGTGGCAGGCTCGGACTGGCAATCTGTGGATTCTGGCAAATGCCAGAGGGGCTGCTGTAAGATGCCATAGACAATCTATATATGTAAATATTAAAAATGTTACTATATTGTGCATGCACGCTGTCCCAGATGGCTAATAGGGCCTTTGGCATTGTGGCACTGTTAGGCATATAACTGGGGGGTGCCTGACGGTCAGGCCTGGACTGGGATCTAAAATAGGCCCTGGCATTTCCGGTACACAGAGGCCCAAACAGCCCCCCAGCACCCCAATAAATAGTGACTGTCTATGGCATCTTACAGCAGCCCCTCTGGCATTTGCACCTGTATATATGGCAACTGAGAGTGAAAAAAAATAAAATATAAAATCAGAAAAGCAAGTTATGTGTAAACTTGACTATTCCTTGATGACATTAGTCAGTGTGCCAGGGAGATGAGAACAGGAGGCATGCTTCAAGCAAGCCGAATCCCCCCTGCAAGCACTGTACCACCCCAAATTGCATTTCCAGCGACAGGCCATTACAACAGAGAGAATAGGGAACAAATGCACCACTAGAAGGAGAGACAATAATAACATTTCGTTGCACCTGGAGATGTCTTTATCGTGGCCAAGTGAATGCGTAAAGGGAATGAAAGTGCTGCGGGCTAAGTAGTGAATATAAATAAGGCAACCATGGCAAGTGGTGAATGCTTTCTTTTACCCAGCCTGTGCTGTGTGTGTTTGTACAGCCGAAGAGCCATTCCTGTGTGTGTGTGTGTGTGTGTGTCTATCTGTATCTTCATATATATATATATATATATAATATATATATATATATATATATATATATAAACTGCTCTGTCTTTTATTGCTACATGTTGCTCTGCAGAACCTGCTGGTCATATTATGGGTAAAGGCACGGTGCTCTCCATTACAGATCTGCACTAATGAGGGACACCTACTGCCTAGGGTCTCACCACTAACACAAACACCTATAAGGGATATATATATATATATATATATATATATATGGGTTATTGGTTAAATAAATCACTAGCAGTATAATTGCAGTGTTTGTATCTGAAGAGCCTGCAAGACAAGAGGACGAGGTAAATCTGAAAGACGCACTGCCAGCTGCAGGAATAGATAAAACCTATGCAGAGAATAGGATGGATTAGAGCAACAGCGTCATATCTCAGCCCATACCTTTCCCCTCACACTATCGGCACAGACCCCCATTCAGCGACAGACAATATAGTAAGAAAAGGGTCGAGTTAACAGGAGGCCTGGGCTGTGAGTAAGTGGCCTGATCCATTTCAAGGATTTCCAAGGCAGCGCTGTCAAGAATCAGGAATCAGATGTCCAACAAGGATTTTAATTTGTTCTACGGTGGTGAATTCATTTCAACCCACACAGGACAAAACTACAACCCCCAGCATGCCTAGCTTTCCAGCAGAGAGATGGCCGGGAGTAGTGGCTTTGCAGCAGTTGGGGTATAGAATGATACAGGATTCTTGCGTAATAACCCAGCCACAAATGATCATTTTTTTCAATAATTGCATAAAAGTGAAGTGTAAAAAAAGCGTGCATGGCCGTGCCGATAATGATATTTATCCCTTATAGGTGTTTGTGTTAGTGGTGAGACCCTAGGCAGTAGGTGTCCCTCATTAGTGCAGATCTGTAATGCAGAGCACCATGCCTTTACCCATAATATGCCCAGCAGGTTCCGCAGAGCAACACGTAGCAATAAAAGACAGAGCAGTTTATGTGAGTAACGCTAAGGATCCGAGCTACACACAGAATACCATGTGCTGCCATACCGCCGCCGTGTCTCAGTACCACACAGGGCTCAGCCTGCATGAATCATATACTCATTAACATGCCGAAGGCTCCTCTCGCAGCACAAAAAAAAAGATTAATAATTTATAGTAATGGTGAGGGAAAGAATTACAGTTTACCAAGGTGGTTGATTCTGAACGAAGCAACAAGATCACACGTAACCCAGCAAAGAGTGACATTGAGGGGTGACCTTGGGAAAATCCCCCCCAAGTGCTTTGTATTATACTAACCGCACTTCTTCATGGGCTGTGCTAGTAAAGAAGCCTGATTGCCTGGTGCTGTGGGAATACGTAGAGATGTCACTGAAACAGACTGGTTCAATCGACTGCCATGGATCATGATTAATAATGTAAAGCAAGTCCGACTTAGGACTCATACACAGAGGTGCATTGAAAGCACATAAACATGTTCAAATTAATACTGGGCTTTGTGAATATTGTAAAAAATGCATTAAACAATCTATTATACTAGCCCCCTGTGGCCCCATTGGTATTTATATGTGCCTATACATAGCTGCCGGGACATGTATTTGCTCTGGGCCCAAGTAGCTTTATTATCTGAACACCTAGAAACCAGTAAGCGGGGCTGTGTTTGGGGTATTCAGATATTAGTGACTGCCCTGCCCCCAACCCCCCCAGGAATAGTGTGGTTAAATTATAGCATGACAATAGGATCACATGGTTTTCAGGCTGGCAGGGAGATCTGGGAGTTGTAATTCAACAACAGATTAAGGGATCCCAATGTAAGCTGTGAAATGTCCACTTGGGAACAAACAGCACCCTCATAAAGGTCACATATGCTGCTAAAGAGAGGGATGGGCAAATCCCAACCAAAATTTTCTAACCTGTCTAATCAACTAAACAACCGATGGGCGCGGTACGAAAATTATTGGGACAATAATTCTGAGCCCACACGCAGTCTGAAAATCGTACGAATTTTATTGGTACGTGTATAGCCAGCTTTAGAGATCAAAAGCAAAGATTATATTTGTTGCTATGGGCAACATCACCGGATATATTTATCTCCAATCTTAGTAAACACACCTTCAAGTTCTTTATTGCAGGGAGATAGGCAGTGAATGTGTGGGGCGTCATTTATTGCCTGTTTACAGATACATAGTGGGTTATGCAATAACCCACTAAGTAACTTGCCTTGGGTAACTTGCCCAGGAGCAGTAACCCATAGCAACCAATCAGCAGGTAGAATTTTTCTGGTCACCTGCTTAAAAGCAAACTTCTTATTGGTTGCTATGGGTTACTGGTCCCGGGAAAACTTATTGCCTTTTATTACATGTGGGGGTTAGTTTCAGCTCTCTGTAAATCAGAACTAAGTTTGCATTGCACAAACTGTTTTGTGATGGGATAAGCAAGTAATAGGGCAAAGGGAATGGCAGTTACATTGTAGTTGTGGGCTACAATGAAAATCAAGTGAAAGGGTACAGAAAGCATAGGAGTTTATTGCCTCAAGACCTCACCCAAGTCACATTATAAACTTGTGAACAAAATACACATGCTGAAGGGAAACTTAAGGCCCCCATACACGGGCCGATAGAAGCTGCCGATATCGGTCCCTTGGACCGATTCGGCAGCTAATCGGCCCGTGTATGGGAAGAAACGAGCGGCCTGGCCGACCGATATCTGGCCTGAAATTGGCCAGATATCGATCGGCCAGGTTAGAAAATCCAGTCAGATCGGGGACCGCATCGGCTCGTTGATGCGGTCCCCGAACCGACTGCCCATGGCCGCAAATGTAATCCAAACGATCGGATTATTTTTTTTTTAAGTCCCTTGCTACCCGATATCGCCCACCCGTAGGTGGGGATATCGGGTAAAGATCCGCTCGCTTGGCGACATCGCCAAGCGAGCGGATCTTATAGTGTATGGGGACCTTTACTGTCATTTTAAAATTGTATTTTCCTTGCCATTGTGTTTTTAAAGATTGCTAGCTGCTATCAAGAAGCCATAAGGGCTAGCATTCCAAGGGGGTGGTCTGTCTTCCTCCGAGGCATGATTAACTTACGTAAATGTAGTCTACATAACTGGTCAAACTTTACAGCATGTAGGGAATAGAGTCCTCCAGCATAGGTGTTCCCATGTGCCAAACACAAATGGGTTGGAAAATTGGAGGACATACTGGCCCTTTAAAGAAGCACATAGTCTGTCGTGGAAGTGGGACTCTCTGCGACCTGCAATCCATTTATATAACTGGTCTAGCACAAAAATAATGGAACACTTGCCATTTATCAAGGGGCTTACTATATACTGCTATAAAGGGAAACCGTGACTCAAAGCTTCCACTAATAACCCTTTATAATGAATGACTCCGGTGTGCTGGGTTCCGAAAATAAAAGCATCCTGTGGATAAGCGCTCTTTGTATGGCATTTATTTTCACTTAAATAGACAGTATAGCGCAAACATCTAGCACATCCACGCTCTGTCTGTTAGCTGAGGAGCCCTTGTGCAAATGGAGCAATAGAATCGAAAGGCCAAATCTGGCCCCCAGTCGGTGACTGACATATAATACACAGGAGCTGTGAATATCCTGTAAATAACAGCCTTATAAATGGTGTGGAATAGTACCCCCAACTGAAAAATATAAGGATATGAAAAGTCACTGAGGAGTTCCATGACTATATCAAAGCTTGAGGCCAAAGTCATGGTACTCTGTATATTTTCCAATAGGGGGTACTTTATTCTCTATATAATGGGTGAGCTGTCTAATTGCTTTCCATGTCTTCCAAGTATCACCTCTGTAATCAAGGAAACATTAAACTTGCATATTTAGCACAACTTACAAAGCATATGTTCTCTGCAAGAGAGAGAGAGAGAGAGTATATAATATATATATATTTATTAAAGGCCACGTAAACCCTCAGGATATCTGATTTACTTATACAATTTAAAACCAATAATGAGCAGTAAGCCTCATTGGTGTGACTGGTTGCCAGTGAAAAGGAGGCCCATCCTGAGTACCTAGAACTGATGTCATTAAAGAAATGTTAATGGTGTTTTTCTTCTTTTGCTATTTTGTTAGCAGCCCAACTACTGGAGCTTTAAGGTCAGTATCGCTCACTTGCGCCCTCTGCGTGTTGCATGCGTTTCCCTCACTCTGTGTGTCCTTGTGTGTGTGTGTATTGTCTGGGGGCATTCTGTGCTGCCCCACGGAGCAGCTAGCAGTGTTACCCTCATGTCCTTGCACCGATTGGATTCTACTGCACTGTGAATGTCTGCTGGAGTCAATCACTGGCGTTGCAGCGTGGTAGCAGTCACTGGGGCCGTATCCAAATATTGGTATCTAATGAATAAATGTCCATGGAGGAAACTGGTGGCACACATGTAGGAAAATAAAATGATAGAAAAATATTATTACTCTATATACTGTTGGGAGTCAGTGCAAGGCTCTATATGCTGTTAATACTGGCCCAGCAGGATAAATGGAGTTGGAAAAACTGGTTTCCACACAGTAAGTAAGGAGTACAGGGTATGAAGGGTTCCCCTTCAGGCTAGTTTTAGTATGTTGTAGAATGGTCTATTCTTAGCAAGTTTTCACTTGGTTTTCATTTTTATTTCTTATTGTTTTTGAATTATTTGCTGTCCTCTTCTGGCTATTTCCAGCTTCCAAATGGGGGTCACTGACCCCGGCAGCCAAAAAACTATTGCTCTGTGAGGCTGCAGTTTTATTGTTATTGTTACTTTTTATTACTAGCACCTCCTCTGTTCATCTTTCTGTCTCTGTTTCAAACCGCTGTCTGGTTGCTAGATTAAATTAAGACCCTGGCAACCAAATAGCTGCTGAAATTCAAACTGGAGAGCTGCTGAGAAACAAGCTAAATAATTCAAAAACGGCAAATAATAAAAAATGAAGACCAATTGCAAATTATCTCAGAATAACACTCTCTCTTGTCCCGGTTTTGAAACAATCCTGTGTGCTTGCATTGTTCTTCTTTGCAGTGATTTCATGGATGGGTGCCGTCTTGCTTAATTGCTGAGCACTGGGGTAATAGTGTGAACTAGCAACCAGGGAGTGTGCCTAGTGCGGCAGATTTAGGGTAGTGGCCTTCAGGTTCCAAAGAGGTAATGCCAAGCACACCGAACAATGGGATACTCTTCTTAAAACATTGATCTTTATTTATCCATTTAAAAACATAACGCCAGACGAGTTTCGTGCGCGTGCACACTAAATCATAGGCAGGCCTTCAGGTGCCTATATAATAGATTTTTTAAATAATAAATCCCCCCCAGCTGCCAGAGAGGTCCTATGATGGAGTTGGGGGGGTCAGTGGGTAAGTGACACAGAAGTGATATAACACGCGGCAGGAAGTAATGTAACGCACAGTCGCTGTTTATTGGGCCAGTGGGCGCTGATCGGGCCTCTGCGTATGAAATCCGGGACCTATTTTGAATCTCATTCCCCTTGTTCTTGTGTAATATATAGCATAATATACCCCATACCTTAATAAATGAAGAATATTTTGCTGACCGCTATAAAAGTTTGTAGAAATATTTTATTTCCTATGACTTCTAGCCTTGTAGCATCATGTAATAACTTGCCGGCGCTCTATAAATAAAGGACAGTGACGATGCTGATGTAATAAATAACCTATATTAATCAGTATAGATTCCTGTAAGCTGGCCAGCTAGCAATGCCAGTTTGTTTGCATTCAGAAAGGAACATTAGAATGTGTGCTTCCATCAGCTTAATAATAAGTTGTGGTGCCCTTAAGGCGTTTTACTCGGTAAATACTAAGAGCCACCTATAAAGGTCAGGGAGTGTTTGCTTTCGGAAGTGCGAGGCGGCAGAGAGGAGTTCTTGCCTGTTCGACAGCCCCGGTAGCTTGGTTACTGCATACAGCACACAGTGTATCTCCCAGGCCTTTGCAAACATTTGCCGAGAGAACAAAGGTGGCTCGTTCCTTCGTGATTTCTACAGTAATAAAACCGAGTGCCTGTTCTGGGCGGGTGCGTAATAGCAAAGGTCAGCCTGGCAGATAATAACTAATGGCCATATGGGCACTGGGGATAATAGCTATAGGTTTACATCCTGAGTAAGGGGAATTCAGTCAGGCATATATAGGCTATGGTTCCAGCTATTGGTCACTGAGAATGTGAGTTTGGAATTGGCCGTGTGTGGCTATGGAACACTAGAGAACCTGAGATCTGAGGCCAAGAGTCCAACAAATAGGCTCAGGGTGGAAATGAGAAATGGTCCACTAGCTCTTAGTGAAATCCTCTGGTCAGTGCCGGGCCTATGATTGAGGGTGCCCAAGCCAAGCTCCCACTCCACACCCTTCCACACATCTCATTACCCCCCCCATGCATGACTCGCAAGAGGTACATGTTCAGTCCCCCCACGCCATAGCGCCCTCTTGCTCTTCTGGACACCCCTAATTCCAGCCCTGCCTCTGGTACTCTGGAAGGCCAGTATGACCCTGGCTGCTGCTGGCCCAAACTGCCAACATCGCCTTGGATCCATGATTTAAAAGAACAGTTCAGTGCAAAAATTAAACTGGGTAAAATAGGTAGACTGTGCAAAATAAAAAATGTTTTGAATATAGTTAGTTAGGCTAAAATGTAATCTATAAGGGCAGCTGTGGGCAGAAGTCTAACATAATAGCCAGAACAAAACTTCCTGCTTTCAGCTCTTTAAGCTGTTAGCAGTCAGTGACCAATCTGTGACTTGATGGGGGTCCATATGGGCCATAACGGTTCAGTTAGTTAGCTTTTGAATCTGACCTGCGTGCTCACAAAATAACAGTTATGTCCCATGTGGCCCCCCAAAGTCACTGACTAACTAAAGGTGGCCACACACGTGGCGGTTTTCGATATTTCGTGCGACCGATACACGCCGACTTGCCATACATGCACGAATATCCTACGAAATGAGGTTTTGTACGATATTATCAGTGCGTGTATGGCCAGCTTAAGAGGTTAGAGAGCTGTAAAGGTGTTCTGGCTATTATGTTAGACATCTGCCCTTTCCAGTCTTTATAGATGACATTTTTGCCTAACCATCTATATTAAAAACATTTTTTATTTTGCACAGTCTATCCATTTTACCCAGACTTAAAGGTTGGCACAGTTGCTTTCTTACCTGGTGAGGATAAGGACTGAACTTTGTCAAGATGCTAATTGTAATAAGCATTGTAATTTGTAATTTAGGGACTTGGTGTGACATTAGTGGCACCGACGCTTATCTGATTGGCCCACCACAATGTAGTTGGCTAAATTCATAAAAACCTGAAAGCTAGTGGCAATTCACGGGCTGAAATAATGAAATAATTCCTACCCTTTTTGCATTCACAGACTGGAGCTCTATAACATTGTTGCTGCACCTCTTTACAAAAAAAAAAAAATTAGCCTTTGAAATAAAATCCCTAATTTCCTGTCATCGCTACTGTGATGCTGATGACTGATGAGCTTTAAGAGGTTCTTCAGTCAGGAGCGGAGAAATGAGGGCACTTCAGATGGAGGCTCGGGGGGGCTCTAGGCATCACTCTGCTCCCCCCAGAAAGTCTATGTCTAATGTAGGTCTCAGTGGGAATACAGATAGGTATTTACTGAGTAACACAGACAGCTGATTAAGCAGCGGAGAGAGACTCAGGCACAGTGTGATAACCTTATAATGTTCAATATACCAGCACTAATTTCTTTCAGGACAGTTTGAGATGACTGGGAGGCTTTGCTCGTCTCTGCCTTCTATAGCCTGGGGACTTCTTCAGTTCCATCCAGTTTTTATACAGACTCATGGTGACGGAGACTGTAAAGCACCAAACACTCTTCCATATCAGTAGGTTCCATCTGGCTTACAATGAAAAGTTTAGAATAATTAGAATAGAAAAGCAGCTTTATACAGTTATAAACAGGGTTTGTTGATGTCATCAGTTACACATGGTGTTTAGTGATGTCACTATTGTCATGATTCCTTGAAACATATTTAAAAAAAATTATGCAGACTGTTTTAAAATATAAAGATAATTGAAGTTTTATTGAGTTTGTTTAGCATGTATAAAATATTCTACATGCAGCCTTGTGCTTTTATATGGTCACTGTGACTTCTAATACAGGTATGGGATCCCTTATCCGGAAACCTGATATCCAGAAAGCTCGGAATTACGGAGAGCCTTTCTCCCATAGACTCCATTTTAATCAAATAATTCTGATTTTTTAAACTGATTCCCTTTTTCTCTGTAAAAATAACACAGTGATTTGTATTTGATCCCAAATAAGATATAATTGATCCTTACTGGATGCAAAATATTCCTATAGGGTTTAATTAATGTTTTATTGATTTTTTAGTAGACTTAAGCTATGGAGATCCAAATTACGGAAAGACCCCTTATCCGGAATACCCTTGGTCCCGAGCATTCTGGATAACTGGTCCTATACCTGTATCCTTATCATTTACAGTAGGGGGTACATTATCCCTTATAATACATGAGTGATACTCAGAGTTCCCTGTATAACTCAGCCTGCAGCCTTGTGCCTTTATATGGGCACAGAACCCCTCAGTGACTTCTAATATCCTTATCATTTACAGTAGGGGGTACATTATCCCTTATAATACATGAGTGATACTCATGTATAACTCAGCCTTGTGCCTTTATATGGTCACAGAACCCCCTCAGTGACTTCTAATATCCTTATCATTTACAGTAGGGGGTACATTATCCCTTATAATACATGAGTGATACTCATGTATAACTCAGCCTTGTGCCTTTATATGGTCACAGAACCCCCTCAGTGACTTCTAATATCCTTAAATTTAGAGTAGGGTTATATAAACCCCTTCTAAGAGCTTTTATACAGGTGATGGAACCCCAAGGTAACTTTTAATATCCACAGGGGGGGACCTAATTTTTTAATAATACACAAGTTTCAGTAGATCACATATTACATCATTAAGCAGTGATTATAACTAACGACATCACTAAGCACCATTCATAGGGATATCATTTTATGCGGCTCTTGTGTATTATAGTGAAATATAAACTAGATTCAATATGAGGAAAAACATTGAAACGGCATTTTGCTTACTGCACTTTCAGCCCTAAATGGCCCCTGTAGTTTTTATCTGCCGGCAGTGAAAAGCCCATTACTCTCCTGTCATTGGCATGAATGGAACTGTGGTTTTCAGCCTGAAGATAGTCAAATGTGCATAGTGAAGCCAGAAAAACAGCTGTCACAATCAGCTTCTATTCATGTCAATAACAGGAGCCATGGAGGTTATACTGGACATTTTTTCCGCTGGCTGGCCCACGCTGGCTGGCAGAGAAGCGCTACGTGCGCCAAAAGCTCCCATACACTCACAAATAGATTTTTATGTCATTGCATTGAAAACATAGGTGTCACAACTTTCACGGATGATCTAGAGGTCAGGACAAACAAATCGCTCTTCGTATAAAACCCACTCGCTTTTAAACATCGTTAAAAACTCATTACACTCACATTAAAATAGTATTAAAGATGCGTCTTTGTAAATGGCGTTCTGTGCCATCATAGTACTCCTCGGGGGGGTACATTATCCCTAATAATGAAGACAGAGTGTAAGCGTACCACCGTCCTAGCTGCACTTTATTGATGACTCCCCTTTGGTGGAGTTGGTATTTTCCTGCATTATTCACATATGGAATAGAACGTTTGCTACTTCTGTGGTGCCGGTTTATAGCTGGATCATACCAAGTCAGGTCAGAGGGAGAGCTTTCTGTGTGTTCTGCCAGTGTTCCTACTGGACTGGGTTCAATCCAGAGCAGCACAAAGTGGCCCCTCCTGCACAGGTGCTATAACTGGATAACTGCCTTATCCCATTTGCCTCCCTGCCCATTTCTCAGTTTCTTTAGGATAAGCTGTGCCAATAACATGAAGCGTAATTCCTTCCATGTAATCTTTCTATTTGGGGCTTCCAGTTAATCCATTTACGGTGCTTCTGTCAAGATCCAGGTCATGTTTAATCTCTCTGTTATGTTGGTCCTGATGGTGTTGCTGCAATGTAGAGTAGTGGGCTAATTAGGAAGTGTTTAGATATCTTTGTGGATTTCTGCTTCATAAGAACAAAATCATATTTCCCATTCAGATCCCTGAAGGACTAGTTCTTCTATGCTATGAAATGTGCAGCTGGCGGAGGCCTTGGAATCCCCAGGTCCAAGATAAATTTACATTACAGATCACGGATTTTGAGTTCACTCTATCCCCCCCGCCTGTTGTTGCTTCAGAACTAGACCTTGGAGTACCCTTGTGCAAAACATATCTTTAGGCCCGAGTTGCCACCATTGCCCATCCCAATATAACCAGTAAAAAGCTTATAGGGCCAAGTGGTGCTCCTTTGGCTACACTGCAGATAATTCTGCTTTTGAAAACCCTAAACCATTGCGTTTTACTTTCTTTTGTTCTCTTGGACAAATGTAAAGTCATAATGATCAATATGGCATTTTCTATTCATAATGGAATAAGCCAAATTTAGAATATTCTGAATTCCCAACACACAACATATACATTGATATAGATAGAGAGAGAGAGAGCAGTTAAAAGTGTCCAGGGTCTGACTGGGGTGTGCAAGACCCACTGGTGGGGCTACTACCCTATGGACCCCCTCTGGGGCCCCTGCCAACCACCCGCTCACCCACCACCAACCCCTTCCCCCACCACACGCACCTTATACTTACTTTTGCCACGATCAGAGGAGGGAGGGCAGATTCTGGGTCGGCAGGGCCCACCATGTTTTTTTCCAGTATCCCACCAGCCCAGTCCAACTATGCCAGTGTCAGATTTTGCATTCACTCTCTGTACATATTTTTATCTGGGTTCTGATTCGTGGTTGGCAGTGTTGAGGGAATCCATCTGGACAGAACATCACTTTTGGCCTACAAGGAGCTGTGCCTGTGCTGTATAATTGCTGTCACAGTATGTGGATCAAGGAAAACATGTTGTGCAAGTCGGATGCCCTGCTGTTAAACTGGTATGTGTGTACACAAGTCTGACTGGGGTAGGGCTGCCACCTTTCCAAAAACAAAAATACTGGACGTCCTGTCTCTGTTATTATGTTGGCTAACAGAACCAGAGGGTTCCCCTAATGAGGGGAATATATTGTGAAACATATGAAAAAAACAATATTGTGTTAAACAAAAAAAACAAAAAAAAATATATATATGTGTGTGTGTGTGTGTATTCAGTGTTGGACTGCAACCCCAGGGGCCCACCAGAAAACCATAGACCCTAGACCCACTTTCCAAGCTATTTTTCCTCACCCAACCTCTTTATTCTCCTAGTCTCTTTTATTTACATGCTAGCATCTATTCTTCCATCTATTTCTCCCCTTTGTTCCCATTCAAAAATAGAGAATGACCATGAAGCAGGCCAATGGTGAGGAACAGGAGGGCCCACTGACATCTGGGCCCACTGGGAGTTTTCCTGGTATCCTGTTGGGCCAGTCCCAAACTGTATGTATTCAGTACAAACTATGATGTCCAGCCTGGGGCCCTCCAGTTGTTTAAAAAATTGATGTTCCAAACCCGAGATGAGGTTCAAAAACAGCAGGGTACTTGATTTACATGATTTTCTACCTTCCTTCTAACCTAAGACCTTGGCATCTGTGGCAAATACCATGCCATTCTGTTGGGCTACCTCTTCATTGCAATTGGCTTTTTTCTGCTCTTCATGTTCCCGCACTTGTCAGGCTTTAAGATGAATTTAGAGGTTCATCTGTGCAACTGGGATGGGCCTGTGCCAGTTTGTTCTTGGCTTATTACTTGGGGGAAATACATAGGATACCCATGCCTATCCAAAAAGAACAAAACTCTTATAAATACATGAGCTTCTTTCACATTCATATAGTAGCAAGGAGTACTGAGCCCATCGAATATTTGGAAGAAATGAAAGAGCAGGCCTAGAGTAATGCAGTACTGAGGCTATGTGACTGCAGCGCTTTAATGAGAGATTTCTCATCACATTGTTAATTCATTAGCGTGACCACCTGCATAGGTAATTATGTGCGGATGATTAGGGTAAAGGCGGCAGGCAGATTATAATACGGTAATGATATCACGCGTATCTTGACATGAGCTACACGGAAGTTTTAGCTAGGGGTCATCATGGTTGAAATTTGAGTCCTAATTGGTTTTAGAGGTCTAGCGCCTCTCGCATAGAGGTGTTGGCAAGCCTCCACGCCGAGACAGCCATAGTACTGATATAAAATCCATTCTGTGGTTATCTGTCAAAGCAGGTCTAGACTGGGACTCTGAATAGTTCCTGGTATTTTAAAGGGACACTGTCATGATATTTATGGGGTACTTTTTATTCCTAAATTACACTGATTACATAGCAAATAATTCCCTCTACCATTTAAAATTTTATTCTTAAACCAACAGATGTATTTGTAGTTGTAATATTGGTGTGTAGGCGCCATCTCAGTGCATTGTGCCTGAGTCTGAGCTTTCAGCCAGCGCTACACATTAGAACTGCTTTCAGCTAACCTATTGTTTCTCCTACTCCCATGTAACTGGAGGAGTCCCAAGCCGGACTTGGATTTCTTACTATTGAGTGCTATTCTGATACCTACTGGGAGCTGCTGTCTTGCTCCCTTCCCATAGTTCTGCTGATCGGCTGACCTTCCCCTGAGCACACCTAAATGATGAAACTTACCTGCAGCATGTCTTGGGAGGAAGACCGGCGCTCTAGGGGGGATCGGATCTGTGTCGCCGGGGCCCACTGGTTTTTTTTTTTATACCAGTACCTGGGCAGCCCAGACCGACGCTGGCAGCATTAAAGTGTGACTGAAGTTTATCAGAGCACCGGTCACATGGCTGTGGCACCCTGGGAAATTAAGAATATGGCTAGCCCCATGTGACATTTCAAAATTAAATATAAAAAATCTGTTTGGTGTTTTTGAAAAACGGATTACAATGCAGGATTCTGCTGGAGAAGCTCTATTAACTGATGGGTTTTGAAAAGAAAAACATGTTATCCTGTGACTGTAATTCTTTAAGTACACAGAGGCCCAAATTGATTGCCCCTCACCAGCCCAATAAATAGTGACTGCCTATGGCATCTTATAGCAGCCCCTCTGCCATTTGCCAAAACCCACAGATTGCCAGTCCGGGCCTGCTCCCAAGCCCTACCCTCCAGCGTACAAGTGCCATTGCAATACTGGGTATATGTGCTGCAAACATCTCCATTAAGACTGCACAGCTCTACACTAAGAGACAATGCCAGAGGGCAACAGATGCTTTGCCACCCGTGGGGCACCTTCTCAGAACGAGTCTACAAGGTGCGACAATAACAAGCAGATGGCTGCAAAGAAAGGTCTAAGATATTGCACTTTTCATTTGCTTATGTTAAACCCTTCATCCTCCCCGCAAGCAGGACACATTACTTTAATCAATAGGCATGTTATGAAAAAAAAATAAAAAATAATGCAAGATGTTAATTTGCAGAAATGGTCTGGGAGACGCGTGCGAAAAGCCTCTCTCTCGGCGCTGTGTGGGTGTTAAGTGCTTTGCTCTCTGCAGATGACATCTATCCTTCCTAGAAGTAATAAGCCATTAGGGCTGGAGCATAAAAAGAAATGTTGTTGCCAGAAGGATGTGTCGGGTCTCTCGGTTCTCACAAGAGCTTGTAATTTCTCTTTAATTTGCACAAAGACCGTTTATTTTTCTTCCCCTTTTCTTAACCAATCCCCTGTAGTAAGAAGAGCAGGGGAAGCTCCGAGTCAATACTTATAATCACAGAGGCCCCTCCGCATCTAGTGACCTCCAGCCACCGCCATAAAAAACTGCTTGATGGCTCATTTAATCAGAATGTGACCTGTATGCGCTGCTGGGGCCAACGCTCGGCTAAATCGCAGGGCTCCCCTCATTCTTGTGCCGGCTCAGCACTCACTTGCTGCAGATTGGAAGTGGTAGGAGGCCGTGTAGCACAGAAGCAAGAGGAACATGTTCAATGTGAGCAGGGAAGGAGATCTGAAACAGGGGGGACGTTTAGGCAGGACACCAGGATAGCCATTGTCTCGCATCTAAACATTTGTGGGACCCTTAATGCAAATGGGATAGCCAGAGTATAGCCAAAAATTGCTAAAGAGCCCCACACAACACAGAAACCCCTAATATCCCTATCCCTGTAATCTGTTCCTTCAAACAGTAGGAATAAATACCATTTTTATATGCTGAAATCCAGCTGCAAAACTGTTCTTCTCTTTCTGCATCATTTGAAATCCTGACAGGGGAGGAGGGACTAAAACACTGATGTTACAAACTTCCCTGCGGCTGACAGGCAGCATGCAGGAACTTCATAACCCACAATGCATTGCACTGGGATGTTCCTTTCCTTATTGACATCACGTGTGCAGCAGGGAATTGTGGGGTTGGGGGGATGCAGGCTGAAGGCAGGCTGAGGGACAGGCGACTACTGTTAGATTTTACTTGAGTCACAAAGTAGTCAGCCAGATCAGCAGGGGAACAGGGGGCGGGGCTTAGGGAACCGCTCCAAACCATATTATTACATTAAAAAGCTGCATATTTTTTAATCAATGTATATTCCAAGTTGCTTGAAATTATGTTTACTTTTTAGAAAGCTTAAGTTGTGTTTGGGTGGAGTTCCCCTTTAAGTCAACTTTTAGTATATGATATAGGACCCTATACTTAGCAACTTTGCAGTTGTTTTTTATTGATTTATTTTTTGAATTATTTGCCTTCATCTTCTCTTTCCAGCTCTCAAATGGGGGTCACTGACCCCATCAGCCAAAACCTTTTGCTCTATGAGGCTACTATTGAATTATTATTATTATTGTTACCTTTTATTACTTATCAATTACTTATATAGATAAAGGTAGCCATTTGTTTCCCGCATTTGGGACACATGACACAGAGAAACTTTACATTTCAGTAGTATCCCTCATGACTGTATGTGCAGCCAATAAAACCAACTCAGTCCTGCCAGGGCTTATTATTTGCATTTTTTCCTTTCCGCAAGCATTGGGAGTAACATACATTTATATCTGCTTATGTGGGTCATTATGAGTCTGTTAATTTATAGCTGCTCAGTGTCTGTGGAACATTACATTAATGACATTATTTATTACCAGGGATTATGAAATGATGGCACATAGATCATTTAGTATAAAGAATTTTCTATATATTTGCTTTTTTGGGCGGGAGGGGCTGTATCAGATAAATAGTATTATGACTATAATGGCAGCCCTATCAGAGCTCAGTCGATATCCTATCTGAAAATGGAAATTGCTGATGCTCCTTGTTGATGAGTCCTCTAGTATTTGGCTATAGCCATGTCTGATCAAACCTTACAATTCCAGCCATTCAGCCCATGGGCCAATCATATACCTTCAGCCAGTCAGCCAGTGTAAGGGAACCTATTCAGCTGAACATCTTGAAAGCATGTAGAATAAACTGTACCCTAGTAGTACAGGTATTGAACCCCTTATCCGGAAACCCATTATCCAGAAAGTTCCAAATTACAGAAAGGCCATAAAGATCTCCCATAGACTCCATTTTAATCAAATAATTCACATTTTTAACAAAGGTTTCCTTTTTCTCTGTAATAATAAAACAGTACCTGTACTTGATCCCAACTAAGATATAATTACCCCTTATTGGGGCAGAACAGCCCTATTGGGTTTATTTCATGGTTAAATGATTCCCTTTTCTCTAATAATAAAACAGTACCTGTACTTGATCCCAACTAAGATATAATTACCCCTTATTGGGGCAGAACAGCCCTATTGGGTTTATTTCATGGTTAAATGATTCCCTTTTCTCTAATAATAAAACAGTACCTGTACTTGATCCCAACTAAGATATAATTACCCCTTATTGGGGGCAGAACAGCCCTATTGGGTTTATTTAATGGTTACATGATTCCCTTTTCTCTGTAATAATAAAACAGTACCTGTACTTGATCCCAACTAAGATATAATTACCCCTTATTGGGGGCAGAACAGCCCTATTGGGTTTATTTAATGGTTAAATGATTCCCTTTTCTCTGTAATAATAAAACAGTACCTGTACTTGATCCCAACTAAGATATAATTACCCCTTATTGGGGGCAGAACAGCCCTATTGGGTTTATTTAATGGTTAAATGATCCCCTTTTCTCTGTAATAATAAAACAGTACCTGTACTTGATCCCAACTAAGATATAATTACCCCTTATTGGGAGCAGAACAATCCTATTGGGTTTATTTCAAGTTTCAGAGCATTCTGGATAACTGGTCCCATACCTGTGCTTTCTTTCTTTCGATACCATCCCATATATCCCCTTCAGACAGGCACTATCCCAGGAGCACCAATAAAAAGCTTGGGTTTGGAAAGCCCCCACTGGATAGTGTTTCCAAGTACTGCTCACCTTATCTCAGTTTATGGTGCCTTTTTGAGCCTCCTCCCCTGGGAGAGGGCCCTGCATTCTCCCACCATGTTAGATTACTGTATCCCCCTGCCTCTTACAGTTCGGCTCACCCCACAACTTTGTGCTAAATGAGTAAGGTAGGAGAATACTAGCTACAGGGTGCAACAGGATCCCTGTCATTATTGTTTGTTTCTATGCAAGCAATTTTCCCCATGCCCCCTACAGAACATGGCGGGCAAGTTACGGGTATGCTTTGGCACTGGCCTCTGTATGCCACCTCTGGCTATTTGCCCGAAGGTATACATGGTGCATACAAATATTGTCCTTCATCTTGCATTCATCTCCCTACCTGTATTACCCTACATTCCACAAGTTATACCACTAATTGCAGAGTGTATTCAGTTGTTTAATTAAAACAAGGTGCTAATTTAAAGGGTTTGGCATTGTTTCTGCTTATAAGAAAACCTGTAAAAACTAGATCCAAGATGAAGTTGTATTACAGGATAACAGCTGACGGTGTCCCGCGAAGGGTGCTATCACTTCACATTCTGTGTTTTGGGTTTTGGACACAAATTCCAGACTTTATCATACAAATTGGGACAGAATGCAGTGCAAAGAGGAGGAGGTTTAAGCTGAGAAAACATCTGCAGCTGTCTCTTTGGTTCCTCTGCCAATTCCTTGGCACAGCCAGCTCTGAGCATCTGCTTGTACCAGTGTGGGGGCTGCTCACAAACAACCAGTCCTTAAAAAAGAAGGAAAGTGGCATCTGTTAGTACCAGGGCCCCCGGCTCGCCATATATTGTCATTAGTTTCTGGGTAGCCGCCTCTGGACTGCCGCAGTACTTTGGATCAGATGAAGAGCCAGTGGTACGTGCCTTGTCTTTCTTCATCCAGTGTAGAGTAATTAACATTTAGAAATAGAAATGTTACATTTACATTATGATACATTGATTGCCTCTTATGTTTTTTTAAAGAATTTTCTCTATAGTGGGGCCTTACATGGTTGCACCTTAGCTGCGGTGTGACAGATCAGGTCCTGTTGACACTTTTTGCTTGGAAGCCAGAGACTTGGCTAGGGAGTTGAAGGCAAGTTGCCCAAGCTGATTGGAGATGATGAGCTGGACAAAAAGCGGATGTTTATTATAGGTACAGAATGGGTCAACTGAAGACTATTATGTTAGGCAAACAAGTAACAAATGCTAACTTGAATAGGAAAACAAAGCTTTTGGTTCAGACTGAAGAGGTGAGAAATTAGTGGACTGGTCTATGAGCTGAGAGGGTAGGGGAGTTGGCTCTGTGATAATATAGAAGTGTGGTTGTGTCTTGCACTTGGGGATAAAGATGAAGACACACTTTGCTACTAGCAGCAGCTACTTTTTCAAAGCTACTAAGCTCCAGAAAATACCCTGACATAGACAATACTGAGAATTGCTTCTGCTAAAACACACATAGAGTTAATTATCAGTAAATGATCAGCATTGTCTTTTTTAGAAGCCACGGCAAGTAGCTGCTACTAGTAGCTCCATGTGTCTTTACCATAAAAGCTGAGAATTGATATCCTGTATCTAGACTGATAGACTAGGAGTTTGAGGCTAAATATTTCTTGGAAGTATTTAGAGAGAGAATTGAATATCATTTGCCCCCTGAACAAAATATATTCTATTACCTGATATGGAGAATGGGATCTGCAACCCTACAGGACTTTGAATGTCTGCCTCTACTACTATAAGGGTGAAGACACACTGGGCTACTAGAAGCAGCTACTTTTTCAAGGCTACTAAACTCCAGAAATTACCTTGCAATAGTGAAAATTGCCTCTGCTAAAACACACACAGGGACAATTATCAGTAAATGATCAGCATTGTCTATTTTAGTGGCAACGACAAGTAGCTGCTACTAGTAGCTCTGTGTGTCTTCACCCTAAAGAAGCGTATCTTTGCAGTTAGCATTAGCATTTCTGATGCAGACAAACAGGTTTCACCTGATGACAATTTTACAGTGAATCTTGCGGTTAAACCATGAAGAAAAAATATGTTAGTGGTGAGGATGTTTTTTTCTGTAGAAAAGGTGCATTTGTTTTACATAATAGATAGACAACCAAAGGAAACCCCTTTAGGCTTTTTCCCTTGAAGCAGCGTAGGAGGGTTTTCACAGTTGAACTTTATGCACTATTGTCTTATTTCAACTGAAATTAACAATGTAAGTATTACTTTTAAATGTAGTCATTTTTTTCCTTATTATTGACCCTTCATGTTTTATACATCCTTGATGTAGCCCATTGTTTGTTTATTTTTAGAATAAAAGCAGCCTATGTCATGTTTTCCCCATTAGTGGTGGGATGGGAAGTGGAAATCTACCTGTAGAAGCAGGTTGTGGTAACAGAAAGCTCCAGTATCTGCTGTGCTAGCCAGAGGAATAATGTTACATAGTTACATAGGGTTGAAAAAGGACGAGAGTCCATCAAGTTCAACCCTTCCAAGTAAACCCAGCACCCACAACCTATACTTACCAATCCATACACTCACATACATAAACTATATACACAACCACTAATATTAACTGTAGATATTAGTATCACAATAGCCTTGGATATTCTGCTTGTTCAAGAACTCATCCAGGCCCCTCTTATAGGCATTAACAGAATCTGCCATTACCCCATCTCTAGGAAGGGCATTCCCCAACCTCACTGCCCTCACCTTGAGGAACCCCCTACTCTGCTTCAAATGGAAGCTCCGTTCCTCTAATCTAAAGGGGGGGGCCTCTGGTGCGGTTATGGTTTTTATGAGGAAAAAGAACCCCCCTATCTGCCCATAATCCCCTCTAATGTACTTGTACAGAGTAATCATGTCCCCTCCCAAGCGCCTCTTTTCCAGAGAAAACAACCCCAACCCTGACAGTCTAACCTCATAGCTTAACCCTTCCATCCCCTTTACCAGTTTAGTTGCAGTCTCTGCACTCTCTCCAGCTCATTAATATCCTTCTTAAGGACTGGAGCCCAAAACTGCCCCCCATAGAGACCTATAAAGAGGCAAAATGATGTTTTCATCCCTTGAGTCAATGCCCTTTTTTATACAAGACAGCACTTTATTTGCTTTAGTAGCCACAGAATGACACTGCCTGGAATTAGACAACTTGTTATCTACAAACAACCCCAGATCCTTCCATCCATTGATCCATTGAGTAGATAGTCTGCATTTATATTATTTCTACCAAAGTGCATAACTTTGCACTTGTCAACGTTGAATGTAATTGGTTTTTAGTAGTGAGTGACCCGTCTTCAGCTGCTGAAAGTTACTAGCTGCTGCTATGTTGCAAACCCACTCATACAGTGAAAGTGGGGCTACAAAGTCCAGTCACCTCCAGGCAGAGATTCAGGCAGGAACATTTGGGAATTAAGATCTTACAAGAAATGCATCAGTTTCCACAAGAACCGCAGTTGTTCCAGGAGCGAGGGCCGAAAGTAAATTCTGTTTCATTCTTTTTTGGATAAGAACTTAAAGAGTGAGTAATAAAAATAACAAGAAATGTTCCATGATAAAGTGCTAAGAGGTTCTAGATGCTACGTATTTATAGGTCAATATGTTTATTTCCCATAAGAAACAATTGACTTGCTCCCTGCCTGCAGACACTACAGCTTGGGAACAATGGAATTTGGGCGATAGAAAGGAATCGAGCTGCTTAAAGTTCCTGACCTATGAAGTGTGACTCCATTGCACTTAGAATCAGGTTTTATCACCCCTTGCTGCTAAAGTGCCATAAGCGCATTAAGGGAGCACAGAAAGGCTTCTTCTTAATTAATATTTGCAAATCCTCTGTCAGTAGTGTGTGAAATGCTGAGCCAAGGTGTGAATAGGAGATTGTTTAGTACAAGGCTGAAATGACAGCTTCAGTACATAAATATAAATACTGTATAACTAAAGCATTATAGCTAATAATACAGCATTTGCCTTATGGTATAATCCAATGACTAGGGATTGGGAACAAGTCCATTGGGGACAATTTAAAGGTATGCCTGTGGGTCCTGAGAGTACCATTTTCATCCAGCATTGACCCTTAGGTAAACTTGCAGTGCTGTAATCTAACCTTGTATTGGTGGGCTGACTTTCAGTGCCCCTGTTGCTGTTGGTCCTTCTGGCCATTGACTATTATAAGGCCAGTGGAACACAGGGCTGTTTCTTCTCCTGCGTATAAAACAAGGCAAAAATAAAAGCCAACTTACAAGTGCATTCACTGGCACAGCGTTAGCCTGAGAGCTTCCACACACAGCGAATTTCGGCACAGTGTGCGTACCTTCATGTTTTGGTGCCAAAATCCGCTCTCTGTGTACATTCACAGGGTGATGCTGTGCCTTCCACAAATAAGAAGGAGCAGATGGGAGTGCATTGGCTTTTCTCTGGCTGCAATTCTATGCAGCTGGAGAAACAGTCCTGTGTACCACTAGGCCAAAGGTGGCTATACAGGGACAGATTTAAGCTGCATTCAGCAAGAGTCAGCAACTTATCTGCCTGTGAATAGGTACCCCTGGTGGGCATACCCAACCTATATCTGGCTGAAAATTGGGCAGGCGTTGGTGGGGCAGATTTGACATTCCTGTTGGTTCAGTGACGGCATTGGCTTATTGATGCGGTCCTCGTTCCAACAGCTCCTTTTCCCAAGGGCCAATCAGTGGGGTTACTTTGATATCAGGAGAAAGATCGACTTTACCAAAGGAGCAATTCTTACCGTGTATGGCCAGTTTAAGGCATTTGGTTGGTCGAGGGTTATTAGGGGTCATTTACACTGGGGTGGAAGTGCTGGAGCACTAGGGGGCGCAGTGCATCTTGTATCTGGTATGAGATGCAGAAGACAGTGTTGGTTGAGTAAAAGGTAACCCCTGTCCTTACTGCCTGTAATTACAGGGCCCCAATGCAATCTGTGACTAAATGTCACCCAAGTTAGGCGATGGATAGGGCCACGGCTGGAACTAGGGGTTGGCAGAAGAGACACATTCCTAGGGTATTCCGGTGGAGGGGAGCTAGGCACATACCTCTACATCTAAATACCAGTGCCCACCCCCAGCAATTTATCACACCTGGGAGGCAAAATGGCAGATTGCGCCTGTTTTTTTGTTTTTTTTTCACTTTTCACCCTGCCTTCCACATTGCAAATGGCTCTAGTGATGCAGGGAAATAATTCAGTAGATTATTGAATTAGGATCCAAGCCCAGAAGGAAGAGAATGCCATAGTAGTGTTCTGCTGCTAGGACCATTCAATCAAAAGGGGAGCGCAGACTTTGTTCCGTCCCTAGGGGAGCTACTAACATTGGCTATTTACTATTCAGTGTTTTATACAAGCTAATTAATAATTCTGGGCAACAGTACAAAGAAATCCAAATAAATAAAAGATTCCACTGTGCAGCGTTTTCTCCCATTGAAGGGGAGTTGAAGCCCAAGCCCCCAGCCAAGGAATGTGCATTTACTATTAGTACTTCTAAATTATATATATATGGTATATGTTTAAACTAAAACTGTAGGTTTCACTAGAAAGGAGTTAATACAAACTGCTTGCCTACATTTGTTTGCCCAGGCGGTGACATCACTCCAAAACCGCTGAACCGCTCGTCTGTCCTTTAATAAAGTCATTAAAACCGAATTGATTAATGGGTTGAAGGGTCAGAAACAGTCAAGCCCAAATAGCTGCATCTGTCAGGCTGAGATCTGCTTGTCAGACCGGTGCCCTTCACATTGCCCGCAATAAACATGAGCTGTGAACTTTGGAGAGACGCACTAATCGGTTATGTGCCAAGGGTGGCAGAGCTGCTGTCGCCCGCTACTGTCAGGGGCCCATCTAAACCCCCGCCACGGTGTCATTACGTCTTCCAACAAGCGTGTCACTGTCCTGGTCGCTTCGTTTTCTTTTTAATCTATTCGGCACTGCCTGGAGCAGCCATTTAATGAGATAAAAGATTTACAAGTCAACTCAGGGGTCCCACACTTTCTGGGATTAACACGATATTAGCCTCAGCTCTCTGGAATGAACGTTGATATTTGGCTCAAAGCCTATTGATATGCAAGCTCTGGAGCCAACTGGGGTTGCCACCTTTCCCTGTCGGGGTGTGATGTCACTGGGCCGGGCAGTGATGTCACATGGGCAACGCAGTGCTGTCACTGAGGTGGGGCTATGATGTGGCGATTGACTATTGGCCAATCACGGCACCAATCTTGGAGAACTTGCAGGCAGTTTTAATAGCCTTTCCAAAAACCAGACTGACCAGGTCAAAACCAAAACCATCCAGGCTGAATGGCTTCTACCCATATGAAATACATCTATGTAATGTGTGGAAACTATCCCATAGAGGCCCCTGGTTTTGCGGTTTTCTTCATTAAATCAAATACAAGGAGCCTCACACATATATTATATTTATATAGATAAATACATGGATAGATTTATATAGTTACTTTAAATATCATTTTGTCTTATATTAGCAGCAATATATTATTCTTCTTACTTATTATTATTATTATGTGCCAAGCTAGCGGATCTTCTCCCGATATGCTCACCTACAGGTGGCCGATATTGGGCTAATTCACTTATTTGGCCCTAGGGCCAAACAATCAAATTAAAACAGTGGGCATAGGCATCATCCCTTCATGGACCACGTCAATGAGTCGATGCAGTCCCCGATCCGACAGAAAAATCAAACCTGCCCAATCAAGATCTGCCAGATGTCGCTCGGAGAGACCCATCGGTGGTGCTCAAACACAGTCTAAAGGGACGATATCAGCAGCTGAAATCAGCCCGTGTATGGGCACCTTTAGATCTGGTGCTGCCCAGGCCCCTTATAGGCAATTGTCACATAAGCAGGACACCTAGTGCTACCCCCACCCCCTGCAAAAAGATCTTCAGAGGGACCCTAAAAGAGAGGGGAATCCCCACCATTTATCCTTTATTTATACAGTTCTACAGTCAAGTGAAGTAGGAGGAGAGATATTGTAGATGGTAGGAACCAGGGGCAAACAGTAAAAAAACAGAATATGTAATTGCAAAAAAAAAATTTGTGATAATTGTAATAAATATGAGGAGGCGAAGTCCGTGTATCTGTAAATGAGAGGAATTAGTGTTGTTGGATTTTGGAGATTAGAGTCTAATTTGGAATGGAGATCAGAAAAGCTAGGGGTGCAGTGTTACAGATGAAAGGTAAGATTATTAAGATTAATGCTGAATGTTAAAATAGACTCTATGGGATCAAAGGCGACATTGTGGGTTTATATAAGCAGGGAGCAGTAGATCTGGGGGAGAGAGAAATAAGCCTGTCAGATGCATTTTGCGTGCAGGACAAGATCTTTAGTGTGTTATTATGATTAGCAAGCGATTTATGACTTACAATGCAGCTTTTTAAGCAAAAAAAGAGAGCTTTTGCCCCAAATGTAATACAAGCTATATATGTGCAGGGACAAAGCTGCAAGGATCTGCGCAGGATACATGGCTCTTAGGGATTATCCGCAAGCTCAAGGCTAACAATTGGCTTTGCCAGTCTTAATGCAGCCGCTGACAATACAGGAGAAAGAGACTCCCTGTATCCATGACAATGTGTGCATCTTGAAAGCCATTTCTGTTATGGAAATCAACATTTCCCTTTTATTTTTATTCCACCACCTGCGAGATTTCTTTGCAATGTTTTATGTACACTGGGGCTCTTGAGATGAGCAAAAAACAGAAAGGAAAAAGAGATCAAGGAAAAGTCAGCATATATATATACCGTATATACACACACATAAATATTAGAAGATAGGAGTGTATTTGATAAAACAAAAATGCAACACCAATAATGCATAAATGAAATCCATAATATCTGGAATTATGTTTTAGTTTTAGATGAACCATAATTTGCAATACAGACTGGTGGGTAGTCAGTAAAATTGCAACCTCTCTGGGTAGAAGTGGCTTTATGGGGGTTTATTTTGGGGCAATTACAATATGTTGCCACTGGATGGCAGTGCAGAGTTAGGTTAGATATATGTTGGTAATACAGTGTTTGGACACTAGAAGGAGCTATTGAGTAGGGGAAATACAGAGTTCTAGGAAGGTTGAGTTTGGATGGGAATGAAAGGAGACACAGGGCAGGAGAGTTCCTCATGGATGGAACATCTATGGAGGAAGCCACTTTAAAGAAGAACCACAGACACCACCCAAGTGAGTTGGAATAGTAAGGCTTAATCAGACTAGGCTTAGTTTTGTTATAGTACACTTAGCAATGTAAATAAGATCAGGACAGTGAGCAGGAGCACCTAGAATCCCCACAAGGAGTAAATTGGAATAGCTTCCCAGCAAGTATGCCGCCAATTATATTGGGAGTGAGTAGGGTAGTGTTAGGCTAGCAGAGTGCTTTGGCAATAGACCAAGAAGCTGTTGGCACCCAATCTAGATTGCCTAGCAAAACTGGTGTCCTGGGCTCAACCCTGTGGAGGGGAATGTGGTGACAGGTCCCATAAAATGACTGGAGCATGATGGAATTATGGGGGAAAGAACACTCAAAGTGGTCTTGAGTAATTGAGAGAAAATGTGTCATTTATGCTGAACTGATTGTATAAACTGTTCCTGTTTGATATATGGACCATATAACAGTCCTAAATGAAACTGGGAGGAAAATGATGTGATCAATCTTACTCTTCTGGCATTGCCCTTTGCAAGTTGACTGCATCCCAAACCAAATCTAAGTTTCAGTGCAAGCCTAACGCGTTCTACATGACTTCAGTACTAATTTACGAACACAAATGTGAAATTATGTCCCTTAAAATGCTATTGGCAAATGCACTTGCCTGCGCACACACAGTTGCGCCTGCTTTGCTGCACAATGTGCAGGGTACACGGAAATACATATCCCTACAGTTTGCTTTGGAAGTGACTCCCAGGTCTCCCTTTGCACGTTGCCCCTACGCACACTTCTGTTCCCATGCTAATGCTGGTTTGTTTTTGTACATTTTTTGCCTTTGGGCTAGTATCTGAGCCCAAAGGTTTCACAACACTGCTTCTTTCATTTCTGCATATTCAGTCTATTGCAAGTCATGCCATTTCCTCCTATTGGTTCCATCTACTAAAACACAGCCTTCTAATTATTTTAGACTCAACATGTTTGCCCTGCCTGCATATTCCCATGTTTATTCATCTTTACCTTTGCTGCTTACTACAGTTTTTGTAACATGCCAAGTGTCTTTTTGGTTGGCAGACAAGAAGCTCGCGACATTCACAGAGCTCTCAGCCTGGTCTTGCAGACCAAGCAGCCAAATTATCCTTTGCCTCTGCCGAATCACTGGAGACCATGTCGGAAGCTGAGCTACCACTCGGATTCAACAGGATGAACCGATTCCGCCAGAGTCTACCTCTGTCCCGTTCCACCAGCCAAACCAAACTGCGCTCACCAGGTTTGTTTCACTGGAACTGTCAGCTTTCTTTTCAAGTTTGTATTCTGTAAATCAAATCAAGGCTTTAAGAAGTTTGCTTATTTCTGGGATTTTAAATGGTTAGGTCAGATCCTGGTCATCTATATTTTGATGACTTGGTCATCAATACTTTGATGACCTGCAATCAGTTAATAAGGGATCAGCTAGTCTAATGCCATAAGTATGTTAAACTTGTTTATATATTTTTACTACAAAGCTCCTGAGGCTCCCATAGCTGGACCATCCAAAAAACACCAGAGAAATACAACTTATGCCATGAAGAGGGAGTAAAGATTTCAGTAAAATCTTGCACATCCCTGATCATGAGATATGGTTGCCATACATTTGGTAAATATATAGGGTGTACCTGACCTTGAAAGATATATGATAAACATGAAGGCCCAACATCAGAGTATCAATATTAGTAATATCTGGGGAGCACTCACCAAAACAATTCCACGATCAGAGAGTTACGTGCTGTCACGTCTGGATACGCCCCCGGTCCAGGCGTGAGTCAGAGCTAAGGAATGTAGATAAAGACGGAGCACTCCAGGACCTCTTTTCAATAAAAAATAATCTTTATTCACGTGTCCATAAAAACATTCTTGTTGAACAACAACTCTAGCCTAACGTGTTTCATGGCGTCTCGCCACTTCTTCAGAAGCTAGAGGCTAGAGTTGTAGTTCAACAAGAATGTTTTTATGGACACGCGAATAAAGATTATTTTTTATTGAAAAGAGGTCCTGGAGTGCTCCGTCTTTATCTACATTCCAACATCAGAGTATGAATGGTGTCTCCTTGTGGTAGATCATTCTCACATATCCCTTTCCTGTCTGGAGATTCATGGGAGAAGACCATTGCAAAAAAATGGTCCTCTTTGCCCCATGCATTTTCTAGAAACCTGTTTCCTGAATGTGGTAGAGCAGCGGTCCCCAACCACCGGGCCGGGGCTATGCTGAACTGGGCCACCTTTGGTCCCAATTACCTGTGATCCCAACTCCATGACAACAACTTTGGGAAGCCTAGGGGGCTTTCTACTGATCAAGAAAAGGATCAAAGTACTAAAGCTCCATACTAACCCTCAGGGGATGTCACCACTCAGGTGGGAGTAAGAAGAGCACGGGGGCTGGGTGCATCTAGTTGCAGGGAAACAAGCTCAGGTCTCCCACTGATTTTGTATTATGATGAGCTGTATTATACCCACCACCCCTGGTCCTCAGAAACATTGTCTTGCTTGAAACCGGTTCATGGTGTAAAAAAGGTTGGAGAACATTGTAGTAGAGGATATTAGACAAACTTGGAACTCTTGCACGTGCCCACTTGTTTTATGCCAGGAGCACACTAGCATTAAACAGAACGGGAGTTGGGGCCACTATTCAGGAAAACTGGTGTATAAGGTGCCTCGGCAATGTAAACATATGTAGGCCTTTGGAGTGCATCCCTCCTTTTTTACTGCCTTGCACTACCAGGTTAAGCAGTTAGTACATCCATAAAGTAGTTTGTGCATCTTTATTTTGTGGTATGCCTGTAAGTGCCTTCACATTGGCTCCGTCTCACCCCAGGTGTCCTGTTCTTACAATACGGAGATGAAACAAGGCGTGTGCATATCACCCATGAAATCACCAGCATGGATACACTACATGCACTCATTGTGCACATGTTCCAGCAGAAGCTCACCATGGGAATGCTTAAATCCCATAACACGGCCATACTCATTAAGGACGAGTCCCGCAATGTCTTTTATGAGCTGGAGGATGTCAGGTACGGATTGCACGAAACTTTGCACAACAGTTATCAGCGCAGTTACTTTGCACTTCTGATTGGCTTCTAAAGGTGGCCATACACTGTATGCCCATGTATGTTTGGCCCTTTCAACAGGCCTCCCCGACTAATATCACATTAGCACGATATCGCCCACCCAAGGTGGGCATATCAGGGGAAAGATTTGCTCGTTTGGCAAGGTATGTTACTGTGTGCAACAGAACAAGTAGGTTTTTATATAGAGAACCCATGGGTGAAGCACACTATACTCTACTTTTACAGCTATTGGATAGGAATAATTAATAAATCAATTGTTTTCATAATTTTAAGTTACTTCAAGTTACCTCAGCTTCTACAAACGCCACCATCTAAAACAACCCATAAATTGACCAAGAATGTCTGTTCTTCTCCATCTGATGCTACGACTTATTTGTTTTTTGATTTATTATTTTTCTCAAATTTTACAGAGACATCCAGGACAGAAGTATTATAAAGATCTACAGGAAGGAGCCCCTTTATTCCTCGTTTCCTGCTCCTCATATTACCAACGGAGATGTGAGAGTAAGCGGAAAAGACCGCTGGTCAGACTGCTGTCAACGGCTATGGCTGGGTCTGGGCTGGGGGCTGGAAGTAGGTGGCAGCTATTGCTCCCAGCCCAGAAGCCTGTGTCTCTGCATGTTCCTATGTCATACTGTCGGTTTGTCTCTCGGTGTATGTATGAGTTGAGCACGTGAGGTTGGAGCTGTCTCTGTGTGTTGGAGAGAGGATGTTTTTGCTTCTGATATGAGTTTGTGAGATAAAGGATGCCTCTGTGTAGGATGAGAAGACCTGACAGTAGAATAAAGGAAAATTCATTATATGAGAGGGAAGTGAATACAGGTCAGACTGGTGCTGTCTACATGGAGACATTTGGTGTCTGTTTGTGAGAGGTGAGCCGAGGCAATTGCTGTGCAGCTCTGGCTATCAGGACAAAGTGACTGCAGGGAATATAGAAGATAGAGTGAGTTTTGGACTTTTTACATCCAAGCATCCTTTGAGGTCAAGGGCCCCATCCCTCTTAGATTATAACAAGGTTACAGACACATTACAAAACTTTGTTGTCTCAGCCTTTCAGCATTAGTTCCATTACTTTTTTTTTTGCCTTTTTTAACCCATATTAACTATGTAACTATCTAGGACAACAAATAAAGGTTCACCCCAAATCTCACCTCAAGTCTTCCTTAAATATCTAGGATTCAAGTAGACATTATCCAAATTGGTCTTGCAGCTTTTGACCACTGGGATACAATATATAAGGAGTAATTTACTAAGTGCAGAGGGTTCAAAAGTGCAAAAAACAGGCACATCCTACCATGTTTTGCACTTTGCACCATACCCTGCACTTTTCTAAATTGCCATAGATCTCTCCAGTCCAAAATGGAGCTCTATAAATACAGTATGTATTCGACATTCATAAGGGGCGGGGGGCCATAGGCATCCCCTTTTGCCATTACCAAAATTACAGAACATTCAGATGTTAAGGTGAAGGCACACAAAGCTACTTAGTAGCAGTTACTTTTTCACGACTACTAAACTCCAAAGAATACCCTGCCATAGACAATACTGAGAGTTGCCTCTGCTTAAACACACGTAGAGACAATTATCAGTTCATGATCAGTGTTGTCTGTTTTAGTAGCCCTGACAAGCAACTGCTACTAGTAGCTCCGTGTGTCTTCATCCTTTATGCCAGTGGGTACAGGCCATAACCGAGAATTGTATCCACTGGAGCAGCACTATCACCATATTTCCAATCTGGCACTAGGTACAAATACGTACAAATACGTTTTAAATAAGCTCTGAGGGTCACACATTTCTGCCCCTTTAGAGCTCTAACACGTGTGTCCAGGGTCATGGTAACTGACTCCTCTAGTGGAAAAGTTCAGCAATCTGCCCTCTGATCTGCCCTCTGGCCAAACCAGCAAGTTATTCACCAAGTAGAACAGATGAATTACTAAAGATGGCCATGATTTGCATGCCAAATGGCCAGGTAGTGTCTCGGCCTGGCTGGGTATGTCTGCATGAAATGGAAGTGCAGGAAAGCCAGTTGTGTGTAACTGATGGGACAACATACACAATAATTCATGGAAAAGGTGTTGTGTGTTTACGTCTGCGTTGTGTCCATGATGCTTCTCTTAGCGGCACAGATGCATGTCTGGGCTAACGCTTCCACCGCTAACAGCCAAAGCCCATTATGCAGTGTGTCCATTTGCAAGAATTCCTCAGCTTCATCACTGATGGAAACACACAGGAGCTACCCGCCTGAATCAGTACAATGAATTCTAATTATAAAATGCTTGTTGATCAGCTGGCGTTTGTCTTGTTAGCATGTCAAGGGAAACACATTACTAGATATAAAAAAAAAGAATTGCCTGTTAGTCAATGCATTGCCTGTAATTCAAAGGTTTATACCAGCATCCCAAATGCCAGCTGTCTACTGCATACAGTAAATAGGTCTTGCCCTATTCCCACCCCATACCGTAGGTCTTGGCCATGTAGCCCTTTGGCTCGTATAGAGACCAAGTAATACATTACAGGGAGAGTTCCATATCAACATTATCCTGCATGGCTTCACTTTGCAGGTCATAACTTTCAACAGTTTTGATTGGTGTTTGCCGCAAATTGTAGCTCGGCACGGATTGCCTCAGTTACATCTGGGAGGCACAGGTAACTTAAGGTACAGCTTAAAGTAGAACTAACCTACCCTAATTACACCTATAGGCTTGGTGCCTCTAAACAATGTGATTGTGCCCCCACCTCTGCCCAGTCTCATTGTGCTCAGGCCCGGATGTGTGGGAAAGCCTCAAAGTTGGCACAATTTCATGGATGGCATGCCGCCCAGCTGCACCTACTGGCTAATTTTTACACACAATGAGGACAGGGCTTTACAGTTGCTTTAGTCTCCTGTGCGCAAAGTCCCCAGTGCTGAGTTGGAGTTAGGGATAGTTGTGTGCATACACACTTTGTTCGGGGAGCGGGCAGACAGGGGCTGGCCTAGGGGTGCCAGAAATACAAATCAGACCCTGCTCATACCATACATGGTAAATTTATGGGGCAACATACAAATGTTCTTCTCTACATGTACTTCTCTACTTTGCTCAGCTGCCTAGAATGTACTATGCTGTACCAACTGTATGTTTGCCTCACTATGCCCCAATTTTGCCCCAATGTTTGCCCCACTGTGCGGGGAAATTCACAGCGCCAGTTGTGTGGTTGGTGGAACAGAGCCCACAGTGCCCTGGGTGATGGCGACCCATACGGTACCTTGCTGATGACTGCCAGGGTAGTAGTGCATGCTAATACTGGTGATTATCCAAGGTTCTAGGCTGGTTTGAAAAGTCACTGGAGAAGATCGCGCCTTTTGAAGCCCCACATGAGTTCAATATAAACCACTTCTTACATTTGCTTCCATTTTGGCGCCGCTTCATATATTATTTCATGAATTTTTTTAGTTTTGTTTCTCTTGAATGTTTGTCTTGTCAGAGATATCATAGCAGTCTCGTTTGTACATATCTCTCTATGTCTATACTTTTCTTATTTTTTAGTATATTGTTATATTTCTCACATGATATTTTTCATCCTAGTATTACCAATACACTGCATTTGAGGGCCTGTCCTTACAAATCTTATTAATATTCCATGTATGACTCATTGCAGAGAGAGATGATGTACAGTTCCAGAGATTCCTCTCCAACACGTCGCTTGAACACCATGTCGCCGGCTTCCCATTTGACTTCAGGGTCACCACCTCCTGTACTCCAGTCCTCCTCTCCAGCTCGTTCTCGTATGTCCTACAGTGGCGGAAGACCCCCCTCTTATGCAGGCAGCCCAGTGCACCATGGAGAGAGAATGTCTGGTCTGCCCCCTGCTCAAGGGGTCTCCCCCAGCCCCAGTGCCATTTTAGAACGGAGGGACGTCAAGCCAGATGAGGATCTTAGTAACAAGAATGTGGTACTAGTGAAAAATGAGGGGCTTTATGCAGACCCCTATGGAATGGTCCATGAAGGCAGACTTAGCATTACTTCTACCCAGTCCCTTGCTGGTTTAGGAGACCCCTTCGCATACCCCGGAGGTCTGTACAAGCGAGGGTCAGTACGGTCACTGAGCACATACTCAGCTGCTGCTCTTCAAACAGACCTAGAAGATGGAATGTACAAACCTAACTCTCATATCTATGGTGAAACATATGCTCCTGGACTGGGTTTCAGAATGCCACCATCTTCCCCCCAAAAGGTGACTGATGGAAGGTTGGTAGATGTCCAACAGAGTCAGGGTCCACACAGCCCCTACTCGGGAACCTCCAGCCGATCTTCTCCTGTACGTCAGAACTTCCGCAAAGACTCTTCCTCATCAGTATTTATGGACAGTCCTGTTAGTAAGCAACGAAACCACAGCTCTTCCTCCGGTAATAATGAAATATTTCCAGGACCTGGTGAAAGGCCTCTTTCTGGGTTTGGCTCCCCAGTTCCTGCCAAGGATTCAGAAACAAGGTGAGCCCTGGGATGAACAAGGAACCCATAAATCTAGTCTTGCAAACATATCTATAAATGGTTTTCCTATTTGACTAATTGCCTTATATTTTTCATTTGGTTAAAGGGGAACTCCACCCAAAAACAACATATGCTTTTTTGAAAAGTAAACACAATTTAAAACAACTTTGCAATATACATTAGTTCAAAATATGCAGCCTTTTCATGATTTTTCATGTAATAATCTGGTTTGGAACAGTTCCCTGTTCCCCTGCTGATCTGGCTGACTACTTTGAGACTCAAGTAAAATGTAACAGTAGTCGCCTGTCCCTCAGCCTGCCTTCAGCCTGCCTCCTCCCAATCCCACAATTCCTTGCTGCACACGTGATGTCAATAAGGAAAGAACATCCCAGTGCAATGCATTGTGGGTTATGTAGTTCCTGCATGCTGTCTGTAAGCTGTGGATAAATTGTTACAATTTGTAACATCAGTGTTTTAGTCCCTCCTCCCCTGCCAGGATTACAAATGATGCAGAAAGAGAAGAGCTGTTTTGCAGCTGGATTTCAGCATATAAAAATGGGATTTATTCCTACTTTTTGAAGTAACAGATTTTAGTAATAGGGATATTACGGGTTTCTGTGCTGTGGGGGGCTCTTCAACAAATTTTGGTTCAGAAGGCGGAGTTCCCCTTTGGAAATGGAAATGTATTTATTTAATTATTACCTTTACTCATTAAATGATGCATTTTGTTTACGATGGTAACAGTATGGGTGGTAAGAGGACTTTACCTTTTAATAGAGTCACAGCAGTTGACTGTTATGAATGATAATGGATAATGGTGTAGCATGAACCATTGATGAACAATCTACAAATATTGCTTTTTCTGCTTTGGAGGGCAGCCTGTATAACATAGCAGTGAGGATTTTGGTCGATAAAATACCAGTGGAGACAAATGTAACCCACCAATGTCTGCCAACAAACCTTTGCCTCTATAGAGGCAGCACGCAAGGCTGAAATCGCTGATTTCCAATAGAGACATCATTCTGTATGAATATATTCACCAGTTAAAACAAATTTATAGGCAGTTATATGTCATATGTTGCTGAAAGTATCACAGCATAGTATCTTAGTGGCCAATCGCAATGTTGCATGCATGTTCTTAAGAGAACAATACTATATGCATGTATGCATGAGATCACTAATGTCCACTAGTGTGCAAATTTTTTTTTTTTAACAATTGTTTGTTTATTGAAATGTTCATACATACAGAAAATAGAATGCATTCAGTTGTCTACATATTCATTTTTCCATACATAAGGTAGATACCCTATATTCAATCACTGCGTGATAATGTTTCATTGTTATCTCTGCAATCGTAGGGTTCTATAGGCTTAAAGGAGACATATCCTATAAAAATTAAGAATGTATCAGAGAATTATACTCCTCTAGATATAGAAGGATTGTGCTTAAAAAGTTGTGTTTCCTGCTGATTTATTGAGAAATTCCACAAAAACCCCACTAGTCCCGCCCATCTGTTCCACTTCCTGCTGGCTGAATTCTCTGGATGAGTAGGATAGGAACCAATCAGCAGCTAAGCTGACCTGATAGGGAACTGAAGCCTGTCTTTGCTTGTGTGAGTGCAGGGCTGTGATTGGCTCTCCCACTCCTACTGTGCTTCTGGCAGGGACCGTTAGGACACGCCCACTCTCCATTTCAAACTCGGACAGAGAAGTGAGAGGATCTATAAGGAGCCCCAGTAAAGGGGCCATTTTTACAGATAGGATTAATATTTAGCCCAAAGTGAAACCAGCACCACATATTATTCATAACTGCCTACAAAATGAGGGTTTTTCCCATTTATCCAATATGTCTCCTTTAAGTGTAGTGGCAGCTGAAGGCATATAAGAAGGTATAGATTCTCAATCATAGAAAAGGGAAAAAAGAAAAGGGGAAAAGATAGGTAAGGATAAAAACATTCCTGAGGAGGTAAAGATATAGCTAGGTGTTATTTATTTTTCACTTAGTCCGTTATATGAGTGTATACCGTGTTTCCCCGAAAATAAGACACTGTCTTATATTTTTTAAGCTCCAAAATATGCACTAGGTCTTATTTTCAGGGGATGTCTTATTTTTCCATGAAGAAGAATACAGTACACATTTATTCCATCGTTTGGGTGAGATTTATCGCCCACCATAGGTGGGTGTCTTATTTTTGGGGGGTGCCTTATTTTCCGAGGGGGGTGAAAAATCGGGGGGGTGCCTTACTTTCGGAGGATGTCCTATTTTCGGGGAAACAGGGTATGAGAGTCACCGGGGTGGGGCATTATTATCGTCTCCCATCGTTGGTGGCTGTTGCGGTTTGTTTGGTATGGGATGCTCAGAGAGGGAAGCAGTCTTTTCTCTAAAGGTTGTCCAGGGGGTACAAATCTGTTCATATCTTGCCATTTTGTTTGCGTTTTTGGCTGCCATTTGTTCCATTGTGGCTCTGTTGTCTAGGGCTTGCAAGGTTTCTTTTAGATTGTAAGGTCCTCCTGGGTTCCAATGTCTTGCTATCATTGTGGTGGTAGCATTTAAGATATGAAATAGGAGTTTTTTGTTATCTCTGGTAATGGTGTCCGGAAAATGCATAAGGAGTGCCACTTTGGCTTTTTGAACTAGTGTGCAATTTGTGCGTAGTTTACTTTGCATGTTTTGAAGTGTAAGCCACTTGAGCTAATGGCTCGTGTAGCCAATGGTCCGTCACCTGAAGAGGTGCCATTAGATTCTATTGAGTCAGAGAAAGTACAGCCGCCCTGCTAGGAAATTTTCAGCTTTTGGTGATAAAGTGGCAGGGGAGCATCTAAAAAAAAGACCCTGTAATGCTGTCCTTGTGAATTTTTTCTTATCTTCCTGAAATGGACATGTAGCTGGAGAGGATTAAAAACTAAAGCAAGCTTAATGCTTTTGCAGAACTGAATCATTTGGTCATCTCCTGTAGATATGGTGATCTCAATTACAGAGGGACCCCTTATTGGGAAAGTCCCAGGTCCTGAGCATTCTGGATAACAGGTCCTATACCTGCACTGTAAGATCCATTAAATCACAGGAATGCATGGAACCTAGGATTTGGTTTGACTCAAAGCTTTTCATCAGATGCTTAAATTCTCTCTTAAAAAGTACCTTCCTCTATTGCATAACTATAGATACTCTTACCCCAGTGCGTATCTGGTTAATTGTTTTTAGATAATCCTTAGAAGTCAATATAATTATTCCATAGAACAAGTAAGCTTACAGATCATCAGTACAGACCCCTATAAAGACGACCATGGGGTTAACATCTTGGAAATAACATTTGCAATTGTGGAACCTTTGTGGCCTTGTCACTTTATTTTAACCCTCCCTTGTAAATTATTCCTTATATATAAGGTTATTCCCATGGTGTCCCAGCTGCGTTTCTTCCTGTTTGGGAGCGGCACAGCCAGACACTAAGCTCTCTGTTACTTTCAATACTATCTCTAGACTTATATGGGAATGGAATAAGGTTGTTGGAAGACGGAAGATAATATTGACCCAGAGGTAGGGGAGAGAAAAAAAACAGAAAGAAAGACATGAAATGTTACTGAAAGGCATCCAGATAGACATGATGTAATGAGAAAGACTATTTCAGAATCCAGGGCTGGTTTTGGAGAATATGGTGCCATGAGAAAGCAGTAAGTCTGGGGCCTACCACCTCTAATTCTGTTGCCTTCAACTTGCCCTGAGATGCTTCAACACACCACACCTGAACTTTTCTTTTTGGTCATGACAATAAAACAGTGTTCTTATCTGTATGCTCACATGCATACAAGTAAATGTGGCCTTCCATCGATCAGTAACATTCATTGCGAAGCAGATCTTAGTATTGAAAAGAAAATAAATGTCTGTTGAGTGGGGGAAGGTGCTTGACCCATTTGGTTCATCTGTGGAGCAGACCAGCAATGAGATGCCAGTTTTATTGTCACCTTTACAGTCGGTTAGTGGATGGTACTTCAGTCTCTAAAGGTGGCCATACACAGGCTGGTTGTAGCTTCCGATATCAGTCCCTTAGACCAATTTGGCACCTTATCGGCCCATGTAGGGGCAGGAACGAGGGGCATGCCCGACCGATATCTGGGCTGAAATTGGCCAGATATCGATTGGGCAGGTTAAAACATTTAGTAGTATCAGGAACCGCATTGGCTCGTTGATGCGGTTCCCGAACGGACTGCACCCAATGCTTCCCCATATAATTGATCATTTGGCCCCAGGGCCAAACGATCGAATTAGCCTACATTTTCCCGATAACGCCCAACCATATGTGGGCCAAGCGAGCAGATCTTAACGTGTATGGCCACCTTAAGTAGCCTTGTGAAGAATCAGAAACCCAAAATGTAGATTAGGGATCCCCAACCTTTTTACTCGTGAGCTTTTTACTCGTGAGATTTTTACTCGCTTGGAGTAAAACTGTGTCTCTGTGCTTCCAAAACTTGCCTCCAAGTCATAAATGTAAAAATGGGCACCTACTTTAAGGCCACTGGTAGCAACATCAAAGTGGGTGGAGAGCAACATGTTGCTCCTGGGCCACTAGTTGGGGATCACTGATGTAGATTGTTCTTGTTTACCAGTCTTGAAGAAGGAACAGCCTAGGGCAGGGCGCATTCACGCTAAGAGAAATTAATGGTGTCCCCTATTTGAAACTATTCCCACAGCTCCAAAATGGAGAGCAATCTCCAGATAAGACCATTGAAAAAGGCTGTCCAGCAGAGGACGGAATCACTGCACAGAATAGGTCCCTTCTACTCATGGGAGAATGACTCCATCTTTATTTACATGGGGGGTTAGTAGTCTAGGGTGGCTTACCCATGCCATCATTTAGGGGTTTCTGGTATTGGGTTTTAGATGTTAGAACCTTTTGAAGATTTAGTTGCAGTTGCATGTATGGTGTAGTTAGGCACTTAAGATCCACTCCACTCCTGTATTGACTGTATCTTTAATAGCTTTTAGAATGCAAACCAGGCATGTTTTCTTAAAAAGCCATGAACAGCCATCTTTCTGTTCTGTGCATCTGCACTGCTTATAATAGTCACACCTCAGGGAATGCTGGGAGCTGAAGCATCCTCCTCGAGGGCAATACAGACCCGACAGCTGCAATATTATTGGTGCAAATGGATCTCACGTTTAATGTTATGAGTGGCTCTTCATAAAAGTTCCGATCCAAACTATAAATCATAGCGAATGAAAGAGGCAAACTGGGAAAGAAAGGATAAATAAAATGAAGTGGGAAAAAAGTGAGTGTTTGGTAATTAACACATCGTTTGGTATTAATAAATCAACAAGTCCCACGCCAAAAAATCTGTCCATTAATTAAGGATATATCACTGGAGTATTTCACTGATGACTTATTCATAGACATATTATTTATTAATTAGCCTGATTAATGGGTCTGTTCTGAGAATTCTTCATTGATGTGATCTGTGCCTCTGTGGGAGAAGCAGATGCTGAAGGTTCTCGTGCGTTGCCACAGAAAAATACAGAGGAAAGAAAGAGAATTATAGATTCAACAGCATTGCAGTATTTGGCTAACATATGCTTTGTGTGTTTGCTACTATGAAATCCTTGTATATTCTCACATAGCTAAAAGGCAATGACTTAACCAACATGGTTGGTCAACCTTTAGGAATCAGGCAAAGGCCTTTAAAATGAATATGATTGGATAACAACAGACAGCCACTCACCCCTTACTTTTCTCTAATTCTGAAATTTAATATGGCACATTGCATTGCAGACTGGGAGATATACCATTGCAGCTTCTCAATGGATACACAGCCAGAATTCTTACTGTAAGCCAGCATGAAACCAGATGTGCAGATCATTCATTGTACACAAGTTCCATTTTCTTCCAAGTATATTACGGCCCATGAAAGGTTGAATTATGAGTTTTTATTATAAAATAAAAAGACAAACTGGGGCAATGAAATGGCAAAGCCAATTGTTCATGTTTAGGTGCCAGGACGGAAACTATTACACAAACGGCAATGGAAGTTGCCTGCTCCCCATAAGTAAAAAAAATATTGTGCAAATGAAAGGTGGTGCAAGCCATTTGTCAGCTGTAGATTAGATACAATGCAAGTGCCACATTAAATCAAATGAATGGAAAAATATGCTCCCAAAGAAGGCGAGGGCAGCGGCGACCGACGGCGAAGATCTCAATCACACTTAAGCAAAGCTGACATTTTGACAGAAAACATACGCAAATAAACAGAATAATACGGAAGCCGGCCAGATGCCATTTCTTCCAACGCTACCCCTGTGGGCCACAGGGAAGTACAAAGCCCCTGGTTCTTATAACAATGGCGGTTTGAGGCTAAATTGGAGCTTTCTGGAAGCATTTGGAAGCCATCTGATGACCCGTTGCTAAACATTAAGAAAGAATCCATTATTTGGACAGGAGGACTTTCTAACATTACTGCTGGACCAGGAAATACATCCCAGTCATTTAACAGATTACTAACTTGTTGTCCAGACAGCAAACCATGTTCCAATTAAACCCAAACACTTATCATAGGTGGAGTAATCAGGACAGTTAAGCAAGCATCATATTGAGAAAATGTCCATACCCCATTTGTTCCCAAAACTCATCCTTTTGCTCTCCATTTATATTATGATCCTAAATGCATCTACCTAATGACCATGCCCATACCAGAAGCTTTCAGACTTTTAGGGGGTTCCGCCCCCATTTACGGGACCTACATTTAATTAGACCACCCTATAAAGGCCCTTTTATTTCTAGCAACAACCAATTTGCACTTATCCTATAATGTATTCTAACTTATCTGTCTTTTTTAGGCTGCCACCTCTCCATTATTTTACTATGAGCCTGCCAAGATGGTCAGCCTCAAATTTGTGGAAATGAAGGTCTATACACATTACACAACAAAATTTTCAGGGCCCCTCCCCCAGTGGCCCCTCCCATCAGTACAAGGACACACAGACATAAAAAGTATCAGGGCCCCCATACAGAGTGCCCCCAATTGCCCTCCCGAAGACAGTGCCCCCAATTGCTCCCATACAGAGTGCCCCCAATTTCCCCCATACACAGTGCCCCCCCCGAAGACGGTCTTCTTTTTCTTCATCTTTGGTGGCGGCTTTGGCGACTTTGGACTCCTCCACGAGACAGGCCCTTTTATAAGATTGTGCCCTGTGTGTACTGACATCACGTGTACGCATGGGGTGCAACCAGTCAGATTAGCCACTGACTACTAAAGAAATTTAAGATGCCCAATGTTAAGATGGACTGGGCCTGTATTTGATTAAAGGGGACCCCAGCTAACCAGAAAAGTTTAGCACGGCCGGGCCCCTCTTAATGTGGAAATTCGCCGGGCCCAGGACAACTGGCCCCCCTGTGCCCCCCTGATGGTGGCCCTGAGTGTGCACAGGTCTGATCATTGTCGATATCTTGAGTGATCTGACTCTCATCTAAATACTCTGCCATTATGCTCTATGTCCCCCATTGCACAGGAACCTGGGGCCAACAGACTTGCCATTTCCATGTTAATCCTGTCTTGCTTTCCTGCCCTTTGTATAATAGTGTCTAGGCTTAACGTCTCCATGTTTTCTCCTAGGGAACGAATGGAAGCAATGGAAAAGCAGATTGCCAGTCTAACCGGGCTTGTACAGAGCGCCCTTATGCGGGGATCTGATGACAACCCAAGGTACATGAGGCCTCTGATAAGAGAAATCTCACTTTTTACCCTTGCTCCGCTGAGTGCATATTTTTATTCCATGTAATTGCTGTGTTTCTGTTTTCCAGTGAGAAGCCTGAAACAGTTAATGGCGGAGCGTCAAGTATATCAGGTGAGTTAATAGACTTGTAACTCAAACCGCGTAAAATTGGTGCTTCCTTCCAATAACCATTAAAGATGTGGGACTGGGCTGCCAGATTCCATTTATAGGTTCATTTTCTCTGCAGTGCTGTTCCCCAAGGGCATGTTTGACTTTCACACCCCTCTAGGGACCAGGATGCGGCACACTTTCTGATTCCACTGTCATAGGACAGATAATGTAAAATGACAATGAGTCCCTTAGAGATTTATTTTTATGGAATATCTTTTTTCATTGTTACAGCAGCTGGTTATCAAAGTGCAGGGACCCCCTTGTCCACCCCCACTGCAGGGTCCAGCAGAACCCCAGCCGACCAGAGCAAGGCCATCAACCGCCTACACATGCAGCTACACCTCCAGGATCTGCAGCACAATGCCAGCGAGCTGAGAAACCAACTGCAGCAACTGAAGAAACTGCAGGTATCTGATCATATTGGCCTACCCTCATTTTACATGCCTTTTATGTTCAGTTATTCCCATTCCTCTTCCACTGATTCCTTCTGGCTTTCTAGAGTAGCCCTGCTTCCCCATACTTGTCCACACTTGCTGCCTTAGGAGGGCAGGTATAGGGCAGAAGGCCCATTCTCAGCAACCAGGTTTTTGTAGGTTGGTGCCTGTGCAAGGAACTGGTGGTCTGTAACTTATATAGTTCTCCTTTACTGTAAGTCAGTAGTTCTGCTGAAAGGAGATTGCTGTCAGATTAGAACTGATTCATACAACATGGCTGGAGTCATCTATATGTAATAAAGTATATCTTCAAGTACCCCAATGTATCATGGAGTCATCCATATATATAAAGTACCTCCTCAAGTACCTCCATGTGTCATGGAGTCATCAATAGGTATAAAGTATCTCCTCAAGTACCTCCATGTATCATGGAGTCATCCATATATATAAAGTACCTCCATGTATCATGGAGTCATCCATATGTATAAAGTATCTCCATGTATTATGGAGTCATCCATATATATAAAGTACCTCCTCAAGTACCTCCATGTGTCAAGGAGTCATCCATATGTATAAAGTATCTCCTCAAGTACCTCCATGTATCATGGAGTCATCCATATGTATAAAGTACCTCCATGTATCATGGAGTCATCCATATGTATAAAGTATCTCCATGTATTATGGAGTCATCCATATGTATAAAGTATCTCCATGTATCATGGAGTCATCCATATGTATAAAGTAGCTCCATGTGTCATGGAGTCATCCATATGTATAAAGTAGCTCCATGTGTCATGGAGTCATCCATATGTATAAAGTAGCTCCATGTGTCATGGAGTCATCCATATGTATAAAGTACCTCCTCAAGTACCTCCATGTGTCATGGAGTCATCAATATTTATAAAGTACCTCCATGTAACATGGAATCATCCATATGTAATAAAGTATCTCCTCAAGTACCTCCATGTATCATGGAGTCATCCTTATGTATAAAGTACCTCCATGTATCATGGAGTCATCCATATTTATAAAGTACCTCCATGTAACATGGAGTCATCCATATGTAATAAAGTATCTCCTCAAGTACCTCCATGTATCATGGAGTCATCCATATGTATAAAGTACCTCCATGTATCATGGAGTCATCCATATGTATAAAGTACCTCCATGTATCATGGAGTCATCCATTTGTATAAAGTACCTCCATGTATCATGGAGTCATCCATATGTATAAAGTACCTCCATGTATCATGGAGTCATCCATATTTATAAAGTACCTCCATGTAACATGGAGTCATCCATATGTATAAAGTACCTCCATGTAACATGGAGTCATCCATATGTATAAAGTACCTCCATGTAACATGGAGTCATCCATATGTAATAAAGTATCTCCTCAAGTACCCCCTTGTGTTATAAAGTCATCCATATGTAATAAAGTACCTCCTACTTCCATGTATCATGGACTCATCCATATTTAATAAATATGCCAATAAGTTTATTAAAGTACACTTAATTATAAATAAACATTTACATGGCAGCAAATAAGTAAACACAATCAGCAGGAGAAACTTTGCCTTGAAACATTCTTTATATCAAACCCAATCGCTGCCCACCCTCCAGTAGTTCAGTGGTTCTGAAAAAAATCATCATAATAAAATTCACTCACCCTCTCTGTATTTAAAAACATTCCCCCAACTATTATTCTGTTCTACCCATTGGCAATGCATATTATGTAGCTTATATTGCTCCCAAAGAGACTTCCCATCATGATGCCCAGTTGGGATACAGGTAAGATACAGCACAGTAGGTCCATGACTTGCCCACTGGTCTGTAGGGATATACAGAATCAAGCTGAGATGAAGAGAACACAAACAATGGTTACAGTGCCCCCACCAAGCCAAGCCCTGTCCCATACAGGTAAGAGTGGAGCTGGTTATAGTCAGTGCATCAATAACAGGTGGAGTCAAGTCACTTGATTTGCCTTTAATTAAAGCGGTTGGCAGGCTCTTGCAACACTTATGTCAGAGTCATTAAACTCAGAATCGGGGAACAGGGGCACCGCGCATGCATTGGTCTCTTAGCTGCAAATGTAACGACTTTGATTATTAGGAAGATTAAATGACTCGTCTATCAGGGCTCATGCTGAGAAAGGGTGAACGTGTGCTCTTATTCTGCTGTTAAATGAATGCATAAAGCAATGCTGAAACATCCCCATGTGGCTTTTGGGAAGAGACTAGCATTCCCTAGTTTTTAGCTCTTCCTGGCAAGTAAGAACAGCAGAGCTCAGAGGGCCCCACATAAGGAACATTTGTTGAAGAAAAAGTGGGTGCTAACACGTAAAACAGAGCAATGAGGGCACAGTAGAGCAAGATGGCAACCCTGACTCTTAAGCTGGCCATACACACACCGATAATATCGTCCGAAACCTCGTTTCGTACGATATTCGGTGCGTGTATGGCAAGTCGCCCATCGCACTAGGCCAATCGCCCAGGTTAAAAGATTTTGATCGGGCGCCATAGAAGGTACATGAGCAAAATCTGCCGTCAGGGCTGAATCGGCACCGATGGCCGCACGAAAGATTGCAAATCACCACGTGTGTGGCCACCTTTATTATCAGGTTTTATACTAGGTTGTTGTTAAAGGGCACCTTGCTTTCTGCCTCTTTCACCAGCTCCAGAACCAGGATCTGGTACGGTCCATGCTGAAGCGCACCGAGACCGAAATCAGCGTGAGAGTGACAGACACCATGCGCAAGCAAGAAGACCCCTTACAGAGACAGCGTGCAATGGTGGAGGAGGAGAGGCTAAAATATCTGAATGAAGAGGAATTTATCACCCACCAGTTAAAGTAAGAACCACATAAAGGGTCAGGGAGACACCAAACACGTCTCCAGAACTCTCAGTGATATAGTACTAGTCTAAACTTCACTTCAGTGGGATTATTCTTCAGGTACAGTTTGATTTGTAGTTTTGGTTTTGGTCATGTATATTAAAGGAAAAGTAACACCAAAAAAAATGAAAGTGTTTCAAAGTAATTAAAATATAACATACTGTTGCCCGGCACTGGTACAGCTGGGGTGTTTGCTACAGAAACCCTACTATAGTTTATATAAATGCCCCGGGGGCAGCCATTCCTGCACTGGTACAGCTGGGGTGTTTGCTACAGAAACCCTACTATAGTTTATATAAATACCCCGCTGTGTAGCCCCGGGGGCAGCCATTCCTGCACTGGTACAGCTGGGGTGTTTGCTACAGAAACCCTACTATAGTTTATATAAATACCCCGCTGTGTAGCCCCGGGGGCAGCCATTCCTGCATTGGTACAGCTGGGGTGTTTGCTACAGAAACCCTACTATAGTTTATATAAATGCCCCGGGGGCAGCTATTCCTGCACTGGTACAGCTGGGGTGTTTGCTACAGAAACCCTACTATAGTTTATATAAATACCCCGCTGTGTAGCCCCGGGGCAGCCATTCCTGCACTGGTACAGCTGGGGTGTTTGCTACAGAAACCCTACTATAGTTTATATAAATACCCCGCTGTGTAGCCCCGGGGGCAGCCATTCCTGCACTGGTACAGCTGGGGTGTTTGCTACAGAAACCCTACTATAGTTTATATAAATGCCCCGGGGGCAGCCATTCCTGCACTGGTACAGCTGGGGTGTTTGCTACAGAAACCCTACTATAGTTTATATAAATACCCCACTGTGTAGCCCCGGGGGCAGCCATTCCTGCACTGGTACAGCTGGGGTGTTTGCTACAGAAACCCTACTATAGTTTATATAAATACCCCGCTGTGTAGCCCCGGGGGCAGCCATTCCTGCACTGGTACAGCTGGGGTGTTTGCTACAGAAACCCTACTATAGTTTATATAAATACCCGCTGTGTAGCCCCGGGGGCAGCCATTCCTGCACTGGTACAGCTGGGGTGTTTGCTACAGAAACCCTACTATAGTTTATATAAATACCCCGCTGTGTAGCCCCGGGGGCAGCCATTCCTGCACTGGTACAGCTGGGGTGTTTGCTACAGAAACCCTACTATAGTTTATATAAATACCCCGCTGTGTAGCCCCGGGGGCAGCCATTCCTGCACTGGTACAGCTGGGGTGTTTGCTACAGAAACTTTACTATAGTTTATATAAATACCCCGATGTGTAGCCCCGGGGGGCAGCCATTCCTGCACTGGTACAACTGGGGTGTTTGCTACAGAAACCCTACTATAGTTTATATAAATACCCCGCTGTGTAGCCCCGGGGGCAGCCATTCCTGCACCGGTACAGCTGGGGTGTTTGCTACAGAAACCCTACTATAGTTTATATAAATGCCCTGCTGTGTAGCCCCGGGGGCAGCCATTCCTGCACTGGTACAGCTTGGGGTGTTTGCTACAGAAACCCTACTATAGTTTATATAAATATCCTGCTTTGTAGCCCCGGGGGCAGCCATTCCTGCACTGGTACAGCTGGGGTGTTTGCTACAGAAACCCTACTATAGTTTATATAAATACCCCCTGGGTAGCCCCGGGGGCAGCCATTCCTGCACTGGTACAGCTGGGGTGTTTGCTACAGAAACCCTACTATAGTTTATATAAATACCCCGCTGTGTAGCCACGGGGGCAGCCATTCCTGCACTGGTACAGCTGGGGTGTTTGCTACAGAAACCCTACTATAGTTTATATAAATACCCCGCTGTGTAGCTCCGGGGGCAGCCATTCCTGCACTGGTACAGCTGGGGTGTTTGCTACAGAAACCCTACTATAGTTTATATAAATACCCCGCTGTGTAGCCCCGGGGGCAGCCATTCCTGCACTGGTACAGCTGGGGTGTTTGCTACAGAAACCCTACTATAGTTTATATAAATGCCCCGGGGGCAGCTATTCCTGCACTGGTACAGCTGGGGTGTTTGCTACAGAAACCCTACTATAGTTTATATAAATGCCCCGCTGTGTAGCCCCGGGGGCAGCCATTCCTGCACTGGTACAGCTGGGGTGTTTGCTACAGAAACCCTACTATAGTTTATATAAATACCCCGCTGTGTAGCCCCGGGGGCAGCCATTCCTGCACTGGTACAGCTGGGGTGTTTGCTACAGAAACCCTACTATAGTTTATATAAATGCCCCGGGGGCAGCTATTCCTGCACTGGTACAGCTGGGGTGTTTGCTACAGAAACCCTACTATAGTTTATATAAATGCCCCGGGGGCAGCCATTCCTGCACTGGTACAGCTGGGGTGTTTGCTACAGAAACCCTACTATAGTTTATATAAATACCCCGCTGTGTAGCCCCGGGGGCAGCCATTCCTGCACTGGTACAGCTGGGGTGTTTGCTACAGAAACCCTACTATAGTTTATATAAATACCCCGCTGTGTAGCCCCGGGGGCAGCCATTCCTGCATTGGTACAGCTGGGGTGTTTGCTACAGAAACCCTACTATAGTTTATATAAATGCCCCGGGGGCAGCTATTCCTGCACTGGTACAGCTGGGGTGTTTGCTACAGAAACCCTACTATAGTTTATATAAATACCCCGCTGTGTAGCCCCGGGGCAGCCATTCCTGCACTGGTACAGCTGGGGTGTTTGCTACAGAAACCCTACTATAGTTTATATAAATATCCTGCTTTGTAGCCCCGGGGGCAGCCATTCCTGCACTGGTACAGCTGGGGTGTTTGCTACAGAAACCCTACTATAGTTTATATAAATACCCCCTGGGTAGCCCCGGGGGCAGCCATTCCTGCACTGGTACAGCTGGGGTGTTTGCTACAGAAACCCTACTATAGTTTATATAAATACCCCGCTGTGTAGCCACGGGGGCAGCCATTCCTGCACTGGTACAGCTGGGGTGTTTGCTACAGAAACCCTACTATAGTTTATATAAATACCCCGCTGTGTAGCTCCGGGGGCAGCCATTCCTGCACTGGTACAGCTGGGGTGTTTGCTACAGAAACCCTACTATAGTTTATATAAATACCCCGCTGTGTAGCCCCGGGGGCAGCCATTCCTGCACTGGTACAGCTGGGGTGTTTGCTACAGAAACCCTACTATAGTTTATATAAATGCCCCGGGGGCAGCTATTCCTGCACTGGTACAGCTGGGGTGTTTGCTACAGAAACCCTACTATAGTTTATATAAATGCCCCGGGGGCAGCCATTCCTGCACTGGTACAGCTGGGGTGTTTGCTACAGAAACCCTACTATAGTTTATATAAATACCCCGCTGTGTAGCCCCGGGGGCAGCCATTCCTGCACTGGTACAGCTGGGGTGTTTGCTACAGAAACCCTACTATAGTTTATATAAATACCCCGCTGTGTAGCCCCGGGGGCAGCCATTCCTGCATTGGTACAGCTGGGGTGTTTGCTACAGAAACCCTACTATAGTTTATATAAATGCCCCGGGGCAGCTATTCCTGCACTGGTACAGCTGGGGTGTTTGCTACAGAAACCCTACTATAGTTTATATAAATACCCCGCTGTGTAGCCCCGGGGCAGCCATTCCTGCACTGGTACAGCTGGGGTGTTTGCTACAGAAACCCTACTATAGTTTATATAAATACCCCGCTGTGTAGCCCCGGGGCAGCCATTCCTGCACTGGTACAGCTGGGGTGTTTGCTACAGAAACCCTACTATAGTTTATATAAATACCCGCTGTGTAGCCCCGGGGGCAGCCATTCCTGCACTGGTACAGCTGGGGTGTTTGCTACAGAAACCCTACTATAGTTTATATAAATACCCCGATGTGTAGCCCCGGGGGGCAGCCATTCCTGCACTGGTACAACTGGGGTGTTTGCTACAGAAACCCTACTATAGTTTATATAAATACCCCGCTGTGTAGCCCCGGGGGCAGCCATTCCTGCACCGGTACAGCTGGGGTGTTTGCTACAGAAACCCTACTATAGTTTATATAAATGCCCTGCTGTGTAGCCCCGGGGGCAGCCATTCCTGCACTGGTACAGCTTGGGGTGTTTGCTACAGAAACCCTACTATAGTTTATATAAATATCCTGCTTTGTAGCCCCGGGGGCAGCCATTCCTGCACTGGTACAGCTGGGGTGTTTGCTACAGAAACCCTACTATAGTTTATATAAATACCCCCTGGGTAGCCCCGGGGGCAGCCATTCCTGCACTGGTACAGCTGGGGTGTTTGCTACAGAAACCCTACTATAGTTTATATAAATTCCCCGCTGTGTAGCCACGGGGGCAGCCATTCCTGCACTGGTACAGCTGGGGTGTTTGCTACAGAAACCCTACTATAGTTTATATAAATACCCCGCTGTGTAGCCCCGGGGGCAGCCATTCCTGCACTGGTACAGCTGGGGTGTTTGCTACAGAAACCCTACTATAGTTTATATAAATTCCCCGCTGTGTAGCTCCGGGGGCAGCCATTCCTGCACTGGTACAGCTGGGGTGTTTGCTACAGAAACCCTACTATAGTTTATATAAATACCCCGCTGTGTAGCCCCGGGGGCAGCCATTCCTGCACTGGTACAGCTGGGGTGTTTGCTACAGAAACCCTTCAATAGTTTATATAAATATCCTGCTGTGTAGCCCCGGGGGCAGCCATTTAAGCTGGAAAAAAGGAGAAAAGGCACAAGTTACATAGCAGATAACAGATAAGTTCTGTAGAATATAGTGGTGTTTTATCTGTTATCTGCTAAGTAACCTGTGCCTTTTCTCTTTTGAAGGGCTGCCCCCATGGCTACACAGCAGCTTTGTTTATATAGACTATAGTAGTGTTTCTGAGGCAAACACAACATTTATACCAGTGCAGGGCAACAGTACATTATATTGTAATTACTTTTATACACTTTCATATTTTTGGTATTACTGTTCCTTTAACATGAAGGAGCTTGTAATGTATGGAATGTTCTATTTGCTGTAACATTGTCCCTTGGCATGCTGTGTGGTTTCTTGGCAGGTGGGGGTGCTATTTAGCCTGAGACACAGCTGCCCTTGTTGTGAATAAGTCACTGATGGTGAGCTGGCTGCAGGAAGCCATGTTATATGCACCTGTATGGCAGGCTATGGTTTTACTAACTTTATCACAGATTAGGGGAAAGAGCCACATTGGCTTTGTGTGCTGTGTCCACTAAAATGACACCCAAGCCCTTCAATTTGCTATATATTTGTATGTTGGTTGTCTCTTGTAGCAGGTTTGCCATTTTCTTTGTCCTCGATGCTAAATCATCAGTGTTTATAAGCTATGATCTATGAGAGGAATGACAGACTGCCTCTAATTACCCAAACTCTCCTACAGAATGTATTGTTTGGTTGGTTAAATGTCACGTTATTAAGGCAGATTAAATTCTTTTGTAAAATTTCTTCCAGCATTTACATTGACTGCTGTGTGTGTAACATGTTTGTGTGCCACCTTGTGGTAGTCCAGGGGTAATGCAGACTAGTCAAGCTTGTCCATTGTGAATGTGGGACTTTGATTATGGGTTTGTGCCCCTGCCAGCACATTCTGTTTCTGCTGCTTCCATTCTGAATAGTAAATATGCTGGGAAGTAATAGTTATAGATACAATGTTACACTGTGGGTTAACACTTTGTCCTGTGTCCTGACTTAGTGACCTGGAGAAGTCGGTGGAGAAAATAAAGAAGGATCTGACACACAACCGCCACCTGATCTCAGTGCGGGAGCTGGAAGAGAAAGCTGTGGTTCTGCGGCAGCTTGGGGAGACACTGACTGAACTGAAAGGTAGGAGGGAATGCTGATAGATAGACTCAAGATTAGAGTTATTAGCTATACACAAGTAGGCCGAGGGATGGGAGAGCAGATGGAGGGGGCCAGGGGCTGGTTTGGTTTGCTACTCTGTGCTGGGCCCCTCTGAAGATTTTTTTTTGCAGGGGAAACCAGCCCAGAGTAGTTACCCGCTGCTTGGGAAGGGTAGAGCCAACTAGATTTCAACAATATAGGGTTCAGAACAGGACTAGGATATTGTGGCAAATGCCCAAGACACTGCTTTAAGGTGCTAGAGACCAGCACTTTATATGGGGCCTGCTTGGGCATTTGTGTGCTAGAAATGCTGGGCCTATTTTAAATATCCATCCAGTTATGCTTTAGGAGCCAAGGCTTACTCTCCCTGCACCTATTGCCAGAATAGCTGGCAGTCCTCTGGTTCCCTATGGTTTAATAGTCCTTCTGCAAGCAACTTTAGGAACAATATACATACAGTTACTAGTGCAATTTAACAACTATTTCCAATCCGGGCTACTGTAACCCCAGGTAGGAGATGCTTATAGGCCACAGTTTAACTTCTTAAGGTGGATATTTCTATGTTTCACTGCCTATTTTCCCTTATAAACATCAGTGTATGCTGCTGGATTTGTAGGTCTTCACAGGAAATCATGGTTATGGGGGGATCTGACATGTTGGGTGATTAAAAGGTCCTTATAAAGAAAAGATGCTGGGGCAGGCAGAACGGAGTAAAAGTGACAGGGCCTGCCATTGCTGTAGGCAAAGGGCAATCATACATTGAGAGTGTCCACAAGGGACCCATTCATTCTGGGGAATGGGATAATACTGTATGTGGGAATACAAATATCTGACATACCATCGTCAGTCTGCACTTCCAAGGACATGGCTAGATAGGCCTACTTAATCACATTATACGTTTTATATTCATGCTGAAAACTAAACTGACCATCCCTTGTCTCTCCTCTCACATTGTAGCTCAATTCCCAAGCTTGCAGAGCAAAATGCGCGTGGTTCTGCGTGTGGAGGTGGAAGCTGTGAAATTCCTAAAGGAGGAGCCCCAGCGTCTCGATGGACTGTTGAAGAGATGCAAGAACGTCACAGACACTCTCGCTCAGATACGCAAGTGGGTCTCTCAGTCAGCACGGTGCTCTCTCATACTGTATGGGCACTAGGTTTGGGTACTGTGGCAAGTTCCACAGTTTTGGGCAGCACACCTTAATTTTCCCATTATTTATTTATTTTTTAGTCTGATGTAGACATTAATTTTCTGAGACAATTTGCAATTGATCTGCAATTTGTATTTTTTTGGTTTTTCAGCTATTTAGCTTTTTGTTCAGCGGCTCTCCAAATTTCCGATGCAGCTATCTGGTTGCTAGGGTAGATAAGTCCCTAGCAACCAGAAAGCTGCATCTGAAATTTGGAGAGCTGCTGAACAAAAGCTAAATAGCTAAGTGGTTTGAAAAAGAGACGAATATAAATAGGACAGAAACTGAATGTACAGAAATGTAATAAAATGAACAATAACAATAAAATTGTAGCCTCACAAAGACATTGGTTTTGGCTGCCAGGGTCAGTGACCCCATTTTAAAAGTCAGAAGAGGAAGGATAATTATAAGGATTAAAAATTATTAAAAAGAAATAATGTAAACCAATTGCAAGGCTGCTAGGAATAGGCCATTCTATAAAATACTAAAAGTTAATTTAAAGGTAAACCATCCCTATAAGTTCATGTAGAGGAACAAAATATATAAAATGCTTTTATTTGTTTCCCTTTATGGGCAAATGGACATTTACTTTTTGATTCATAAAGGCTGGCCACCCCTGCCTGTTCCAGAAATCATTCTTATACATACATGTCTTAACCCCGGCTCTGCGGCCTATTAACCCCAGCTGTGCCCTGTATGAATTCTTTATTGCTCCTCCCAAGCATTATATTCCTATTCCTTCCCTAAAATACCTATAATCCTGTTATTTCTCTGTATCACGCTCATTGCCCCTCACTCTTTGCTCCCCTACCATACAATCACCATAATCCTACCTATAACCCTTCCATTTTCTATGACACCGCCCTTCCTGCACTTTATCATCCATCACCGCCATAATTATCCCCGCAATCCTTTCCTGTAACTATACTGACCTTCTCCCTTTTTCCCCAGGCAAGTAGACGAAGGGGTTTGGAATACCCCAGAGAACCTGCACAATCAGTCCTCTAAGCAAATTACATCCGATAGCAATTTCCCAAAGAGCACAGTGTTTGAGCTGCCGTCCAGCCCTCCAACCAACTTCCATGAAGCTCAGAGCCAAAGCTGGGAGTCAGTGTGTCGCAGTGAAGGCGGCAGCCATAACACAAACCCCACCAAGGGGGAGATGGTGACTGTGAAGACCCAGACTGTTCCCGAGACCCAGAGCAAGAGGGCTGGAGCAGAGAAATCCGTGTCGGTGGAGGTAAGGCCCCCAAAAAGCTGTGCAGTTAAATTATAGGGCTCATTAATCATTTATCTATGGAGGAAGCAGACCCCGCAGTTGTGGGGGGGGCCCGGATTGTGTGTCTGTTTCCTCTATAGCAGTGATCCCCAACCAGTAGCTTGTGAGCAACACGTTGCTCTCCAACCTATTGGATATTGCTCCCAGTGTCCCCAAAGCAGGTGCTCATTTTTGAATTTCTGGTAAGAAGGCAAGTTTTGGTTCCATAAAAACCAAGTATAATGCCAAACAGAGCCTTCTGTAGGCTGCCAGTCAACATAGGGGCTATTAAGTAGCCAATTATAGCTCTTATTGGCACCCCAGGAACATTTTTCATGCTTGTGTTGCTCCCCAACACTTTTTCCATTTGAATGTGGCTCACTGGTATAAATGGTTGGGGATTCCTGCTCTATAGCTACTAAAACTGTGCCTACTCGCTATAGATGTGCAGCGAGCAGACACGCGTCCACATGCGGGGGGGCGTCGTTTGAGGGTTAGGTACACACTGGGCCCCTCCAAAGATACTCCGCAGGATGGGGGGGGGCGTTTGAGAGTTAGGTACACATTGGGCCCCTCCAAAGATACGCCGGGTGGGGGGGGGGGCGGGCATGCTTGATGCCACTGAGCAAACCTTCAAGTTTTTTTTTTTGTTTTTTTTTAAATTGTGGGTTTATTTGAAGTAGAAACTCAAAACTTGATAAATAAGCCCATATGTGTATGGAAAGAACAGTTTTACTGCATCTCACCCACTGAGAGCCCTGGGTACCCGGTAGCTTTTAATTATAGTCCAAGATATGTGTCATGTCATTATACATTTATATCAGTCTGTAATTATTTACAGTTCTGCTTGAGAGCGTCATCAGGCATTTGATGTGCTAAAATATCCCAGCTCATCTCAGTTTCAGTGTGGTATGCATATTTATGTAATACATGCATAATAAATAAAATGAAATACATACACGTTCCAAGTAATAAGAGACATGGGGCTATTTAGCTATTTCTTCCACAGCTCTTCAGTTTGGTATTTCATTATAATCTGGTTGCTAGGGCCTTGTATACCTAAGCAACCAGGCAGTGGTTTGAATGAGAGACTGGCATGGGAATAGGTGAGGGTCTGAATAGAAAGATAAGGAATAAAAAGTAACAATAATAATACAATGGTAACTTCACAGAACGGCTGTCGGGGTCAGCGACCCCCATTTGAAAGCTGGAAAGATGTAGAAGAAAAAGGCAAATAACTTGCAAACTATAAAAACTAAATAATGAAGACCAATTGCAAAGTTGCTTGGAATAGGACAGTCTGCAATATACTAAAGGTTAATTTTAAGATGACCCACTGGATAAAAAGCGTTAACTTTGCAGGTATGTAGGTAGGTATGTTTCCCAGTTTCCCATAGACACACAGATGTTCACACAGGTGCCTCCTAAATATCCAAAAATGGTGCCGTCTGGATATAAAAACTTTACGTTGGGCAGCCCCTACAACATGGTTTCATAGAAGAACTGGTCGGCAGTATGAGTGAGTATATTATGGGATGTAGGTGTGCCACTGCCATACTGCAGGAGCAATGATTAGCATTGGGGATATGGGAATAACCAGATGGCACGTGGTCCTTACCTCCTGTACCTCCTAGCGAGACTGCTAGCTTGCCCATTGATTCAGTGACCTGTAACCCTAGCAGCGAAGGTAAACGACCCATCTCATTAAAATGCATGGCTACCTGCAGTCTGCATAGCCCCATTGTCTCTGGGCATTCATATTAGCAGTCTGATACTTCTCCCCTGATTATTTCTTTTTCCATTAGGGACATATTAATAGGCAGATGACAAAAACAAGGTTATTCGTATAACAGACCCTGCCGGCGTGCTGGCAATATCACCTTACCAGGGCTGACTCCTTATAATGAGCTCCTTTGTGAAGCTGTTACCTTGGGCCGGAGAACAGCAGGGAGATGTGGTTCCTGCTTTGCTTGTATTTAATGCAGCTCCAGAAAGTTTGCATTCATAATAAATCCTGCACATAACACCAGAGGGGGTAACTATATAGAAAGCAGTGCCAGGAGGTGTGGGGGCCTGTAAGGGCACTGGCTGAAAGCAAGAAAAACATCTTATTCCCGAAGTTGAGTGTTCCCAAAAAACAATTTTGCTGTGGGACCCAGAGAAAGTACTGAAAACTCATTCACCCAAATGTACAAAAAGGCACTAAGTTTGCCCATGAGCAGTAACTTGTAGCAACCAGTAAGATGTTTGCTTTTTAAACAGGTGACCAGTAATTGCTGCCTGCTGATAGGCTTCTTTGGGTTACTGCTCCAGGGCAAACTTAGTGCCTTTTACTGCAGAACCCCCATAGTGTGCGGGGCTGGCTGTCCTGTAATAACATGCGTACATACACATACATGTGCTACCATATGTTCATTAGATATGGGTCATATGTAAAGGTGGCCATACACAGGCCGATTTCAGCAGCCAGTATCGGTCATTTAGACCAATTCAGCAGCTTATCTCCCCATGTAGAAATTGCTGAAATTGGGCAGATCTCGATCGGGTAGGTTTGATTCTTCTGTCAGACCTGGAACCGCATCTGCTCATTGATGCGGTCCTGCCCCTAGGGCCAAACAATCAAATTGGCCTAATATCACCCACCCGTAGGTGGGCATTTTGAAGGAAGATCTGCTCGCTTGGCGACCTTGCCAAGTGAATCTATCTTACAGTGTATGGCCACCTTAACTGCCCACCAATATGGGCTAAATAATGAATACAGTAAAGTAGCTGCGGCTGCATTCTTCTACTATGTAATATTACATTGGATACCAGGTCCATTACATGTGGAACTTTTCACGTGTTATAGAATGGCCAATTATAGTTTTTTAATGATTATGTATTCCTCTTCTGCCTCTTTCTAGTTTCAAATGGGGGTCACTGACCCCAGCAACCAAAAAAACAATTGCAGTAAAGCTATAATGTTATTGTCTATTTATCTGCTATTTACTGTATATTCCAGTCTCTCATCCAAACCACTGCCACGTTGCTAGGGTAAACTAAACCCTAGAAACAGGATAGCTGTTGAAATTCCAAACTTGAGAGCTGCTGGACAAAAAGCTAAATAATTCAAAAACCACAAACAAATACAAAATGAAGATCAGTTTCAAATTGTCTCAGAATTCCACTCTTTACACCATACAGAAGGCGAGCAACCCCTTTAAGATAGCCTTAAGAAAATAACATTTCCAGCCTGTACTATGCTCTTATTTACATCCTCGCCAGTTTACCACTTGGCAGATCTGGGCAGCATGCCCAGTAATGATTAAATAAGAATGTGTTATGCCTGGGCCCATGCACAGCAATATTGTAGCCTCCACTGAGCTCTTTATTTCAATAACTGGATAAGGAATTCTGGCTTGAAGTTCTGTTTTGGCTGGCCCATAATATGGTTAAGGCTGTTTTGAGCATTATTAGGCATGTTGGCCTAGAGGTAAGTGGACACTGTGGAAGCTGCATCCTAAAGCTTTGGAGTTGATTATTACAACCTTCTGAATGAAAGGAGGGTTGAAGGGAAGTAAGGGGTACCAGCTGAGACAAAAAGGTCAACATAAAGCAGAATGTGAGATGTATAAGAAGGTGCGTGGGTGGTTTAAGTGGGAGTCAACCAGAAGTGGCAGTGGATCATGAACAGTCTTTATATGACCTTTAAAGGAAAACTATTCCCCCAAAATGAATACTTAACCAACAGATAATTTATATTAAGTGACCTGTTAAAGAATCTCGCCAAACTGGAATATATATCGGTAAATATTGTCGTTTTATATCCTTTCCCCTGAGCCGCCATTTAGTGATGGTCTGTGTGCTCCTCCAGAGATCACCTGACAGGCAAAAGACAGAACCCTGTCCATTCATTGGCTGATGGGGCCTAGCATGTATGTGTGCCCTGGCTTGTTTGTGTGCACTGTGAATCCTATGATCCCAGGAGGCGGCCCTTAATTCTTAAAACTGGCAATTTTTTATTGAGGATTACCCAATGGCACATACTACTAAAATAGTATATTTATATGAAAATGGTTTATTGAGATGAAGCAGGGTTTTACATGAGCTTGTTTATGCAATAAATATTTATTGAGACCTGCATTGTTTGGGAGTATAGTTTTCCTTTAATGTTAACTATGGTGTGGGATAGCACTTGGCCTCTTTGAGAGGAATTAAATTGTTTGTGCCATGGTACATTTTAGTTCCTTATACTGATTTGCTTCTCAATTTTGGTTCAGGCAGCCGAACGAGACTGGGAGGAGAAACGAGCAGCACTGACCCAGTACAGTGCCAAGGATATCAATCGTCTACTGGAAGAAACCCAGGCAGAGTTAATGAAAGCTATCCCTGACCTGGACTTTGCAGCCAAACACAAAACTGCCGGAAGTGCACCATCCACCCCAGAACACCGAATGAGCAAACCGCAACCGGCACAGAAGCTCAGCACCAAGATAGACCCCAACGGGAGGAGGGGCTCTGGTGAGGAGTTGGATTGTGGGTTATGCACGAGATCACTAAATGGATAGGGTATAATGGGGACAGCATTGGAGGCTGCTAAAAGAAGAGAAGCAGCAGAGTGTCCAGAGGTTATTTTTGGGCATTGATTTCTCAATAGAGCATTGATTCCTCTCGGTCAATCCAAGGGCAGTTCATAGCAGTAAGCCTGAGCCCCCCTTGTATTTGACCCACCACTGGAGATATCAGGAATCCAATGCTGCCATCATTTTCAAGCAGAAGTTTAGCAGGGGTGGTCATACAGGTATTAATTGTGCACAGGTAGAATAAATTCATAACTGGGCAAGTCCAGCTCTACTACTACTTTTTCATTGCTGCTTGTAAACATTTTAAATGAAGGATCATGGGTCATTTCTATAATATGTGGACTAGCATCATCACTTGTTATTGTGCTCCTGGGGTGTCACACGTTTTGCTTTACTTGCAGACGAGCTGACAGTGCCCAGGTACCGCACTGAGAAGCCATCAAAGTCTCCTCCTCCCCCTCCTCCACGTCGCAGCTTCCCTTCTTCCCATGGACTCACCACCACTAGAACAGGAGAAGTGATTGTCACCAGCAAAAAGGAGGCTGGACTTATCAAGGTGAGGAACGAGGTGCAGTATGAATAGGGTGCCTGCTTCTCATTGTATATATGTAGTAAAGCAATACTGTCATGGGAAAACATGTTTTTTTCAAAACCCATCCGTTATTAGAGCTTCTCCAGCAGAATCCTGCATTGAAATCCATTTTTTCACATGGGGCTAGCCATATTCTTCATTTCCCAGGGTGCCACAGCCACGTGACCTGTGCTCTGATAAACAGGGTCGGACTGGGGGGTGCAGGGCCCACCGGGGCTCCCGCCTCATGGGCCCTGCAGGTGCCCCAGCCGCGTCCCCTAACCCCCCCCCAGGGGCCCCCCTAACCCCCCCGAAGGGCCCCCGCCTGACGTCCTCCCCGAGCGCGTATATATTGAACGCGTCGGGGAGGAACAGTCAGTAGCGGGGAGCGCCGGCAAAGGTCAGACTGGGCCGCTGGGGCCCACTAGGGCCGGGGCCCACCGGGATTTTTCCCGGTGTCCCGGCGGCCCAGTCTGACCCTGCTGATAAACATCAATCACACTTTACTGCTGAGATGCAAGTTGGAGTGATATCCCCCCCCCCCCACCCCCAGCAGCCGATCAGCAGAACAAGGGGAAGGGAGCAAGATAGCAGCTCCCAGTAGGTATCAGAATAGCACTCAATAGTAAGAAATCCAAGTCCGGCTTGAGACTCCTCCAATTACGTGGGAGTAGGAGAAACAATAGGTTACCTGAAAGTAGTTCTAATGTGTAGTGCTGGCTCCTTCTGAAAGCTCAGATTCAGACACAGATGGCACCTACACACCAGTATTACAGCTAAAAATACATTTGTTGGTTCAAGAATAAAATTTTAAGTGGCAGAGGGAATTATTTGCTATGTAAACAGTGTCATTTAGAAATAAAAAGTGCCCCATAACAATCATGACAGTATCCCTTTAGGTAATTGGTTGAATGATACTTTCCTGTATTCTGGAGATGGACTGCTGTATGTTGTTTTCCCTCTCCTAGAAGTCAGAGTCTGAAGAAATGGAGACCCAAAAGCCTCAGGTGAAGCTGCGTCGGACTGTGTCGGAAGTTGTGCGCCCTGCCTCTACCCCACCTATCATTGCCTCTGGTATCAAGGATGATGATGATGAAGATAGGATCATTGCAGAACTGGAGGTAAAAATTGCTGATGAACCCTGCAGATATTTAGGTCACTGCCCTGTTTGTAAGAAAATTAACAAATGCCTGGGAATACTAGGAGATCTACAGTGTTGCTTCTGAACTCAGTAATAGGGAGGCCAAACCTAGAATACTCCATTGGCCCCTGTATTTATATGTTTTTGTATCATCCAGTGACCATGATATTGGTGAATGATTTGCTGCAGGAGTCTTTATTATTTTTACGGCAACTGATTTAGATTTACCCTCAATATAAAGACCAGAGTGTAGAGACCATTGCTTCTTTGGCTGTTTAGCACCAGAGATGTTCCTGGCACGAGTAGAGGGTTCCTATATAGACAGCCTCCAAACAGCACCTATAGGGGCCAGGTTTTCTCCTTAGAGAGAGGGGATTATTAGGAAATATAGTTATTTAAGTGTCACTGGCATCATTATAGCTCATTATTAATGCACTCATTTATATAAAAGTTGTGATTAAAGCTTTGCTCCTATGAGAACTTCATTTTATTAAACTCGTTAAAAGAAGTCAATGACAGGTCACCCCAGCCCAGAGGTAACTGTTGGTCCATAGATGGTGTTTCTGTTGGACCAGAACTACTTATTTAGTCAATGACTTGCATGTTTTGGCCCTCGAGATGTCTATCTGCAGTTTCCATCATCCTGGGGCCAGGGGAGTTTTTGTAGATGGCAAAGAAAAGGTAAGACCGCCAGACATCAGATCCTGGCTGCCATTATAATCCAAAAAGACTGTTTATAGTTTAAAAGGGTTTTTATTTATCCACCATTAGGAACTTTAACCTTCTATAGCTATTAACTGAGAGCCTGAGATCTTAATCTTGCTGGAATATTTGGAATATGTTGTGGATTAAACTGGAATGAGTGCATATGGGGAGAGGGCAGGATGCCTTTGGATGGTTTGTGATTACCACTGTAAGGTCTGTGATGGCTGGTACCACTGGCTGGCTGAAAACTCTGTGGTTGCCTTTGTCCCATCCTACTGTATTTTGACTCTTCAGGTGTTTCAGAGAAGCCCTGGCTCCCCGTTTACCCCCCAGTTCCATGGTGACCACACTACGGCATCCCAAGTGTTGCCACGTCCAGCACATCTGTGGTCTAATGGGGCCACGGTAACTTCCAGAGGATGGCAGGTAACAGCTTGGGTTCTGGGCGGTTCTTGCCCTGATCTGCTGTGCACTCCTCATCACTTTCTCCTTCACACTCCCCCTTCTCTAATCTCCCAAATAACTGACTAACGCCTGTCACTTCCTTCCTTCTTCACGTAACTCCTGGTGATGGACTCTGACAGTTCTACTAATGCCACAGAGCATGGAGTGTGTGCCGTGCCACCCACTCTTCTCACATAGCTGCACAACTCCAAACCTAATGGGAAGGTCACATGTTAACTGCATGCTTCTGAACTGAACTCTCAACTAAACCTAACAATGGCACTAACTAACATCATACTGTAAAAAAACACCTATGGGAATGGCAAGTACTGTTAACGTGTAAGGAACATTGGCTGTACTAGCCATCATCTTACATCTGTACATTGTGAACACTATGCATCCCTTCATTTAGAAATGTATGATGTAGATACTATATACTGTGCAAATATAGTAATTCTAAAAGATTTTAGAGTGCAGAATTAAAAAGGAGCGCCTGCCTTATTGAAACTGCATTCCCATACTCAACTACTGTAGTACATTGGTATTTGGCCAGTCACAGAGCCAACAATCTAGGATCACATATGGAACATCATCTGCTGTGGCTCTTAAAACCCAGCAGTACAATGGGAGGCTCTGCCAGAGGCAGCCTACAGTTCTGCGTCATAAGCACAGGATTAGTGCCATTTTTTCCGGCTTCCATCTTGCCTTGGCTTTGAGTAGTTGCTTTCTGTGCTTAGTATAGCTTAAACATAGGGTATCGTGTCTTGCTAGACAGAGACAATGTCCTTTTCAGATCAGAGGTCTCTACAGCTATTCAAGGTACTTACCTGCTCCCCAGATACAGGGCAGGTTCACCAAGGACCAAACTGGACACCCCATCAGCTTCTACATTCTGAATAACTACATGAGGATAACACTGCTCTGAACCTGGGCTTTCTGGTTTCTTCACTATCTCTCCTTCATTTTCGGGACATGTCTTTTTGATGATCTGACTTATGTTTGTCTCTAATTATTCACTCTCTTCGAATTTAGCGAGAACCAAACTGTCTCACGTTAAATCCTCTTTTTCTCAAATGCCCCAGAAAACACGTAACAGACTGACTTCCAGCCCTAACTCCTCATCTCTCCAGATGCAACAAATAGCCTTCTCTGTCTCTATCTTTCACCACCTTGCTGTCGTCTTTATTTCTCAACTGGAACTGGCAAAATATGCCAAAAAAGTTTTTTTATGTTTTTTCGTAACAATTGTATGTGTTGTGGAATCAAGTGGTGAGAGGTTAAATCCTGTCCTGCCAGGCCGCAGAATCCGATCAGATAGATCAAGGACCAAAGAGCACAGCTGCAGTATCACCACGACGGTCCTCGGCTCATCTTCCCCAGGTAGGTTACACAAATGGAAGTCCTAGTTGGAAGTTGGCTCTGATATAACGCAGGGGGCCAACCTTTCTTACTCGTGAGCCACAGTCAAAGTAAAAAGACTTGGGGAGCAACAGAAGCATCGTAAAAGATCACGGGAATGCCACATAAGGGCTGTGATTGTCTATTAGGGGCCTCTATGCATAATATCATCTTACAGGAGGCTTTGTTTGGTAGTAAATCTTGTTTTAATACAACCAAAACTTGCCACCAATTCAGGAATTTAAAAATAACTACCTGGTTTGGGGCCACTGGGAGCAACATCCAAGGGGTTGGTGAGCAACATGTTGTCCCTGAGCCACTGGTTGAGGATCACTTTCTTAGATTTATCTCATAAGGAACATTTACTCTACATTTTCATAACTAGTCTTTCTGCCTTCCTAGGAATTGTCTGTCCCTACTTCAGTCCACCGAAAGTTCTCTCTTCCTCAGATCATCCTCACAGAGTGGAGTTCCAACCCACCTTCGCCTACAAATGAGAGTGTTGTGCTTTCTAATAAAGCTGATTTGTGGACAACAGGAAACACAGGACATTGTGACTCATTAGCAGAAACAGGACTTAATCAAATGAGTCCAAGTCACACAGGGTCCAAGGATTTATCTGCTGGGGTTCATTTCAGCAATATATCTCCAGCTACTCACATGTCTGGCTCTGATTCCGGGTTAAATCTCAGAGGACCAGAAACCCAGTCTCTGATTAGTCATGGTGTGTCCGACAGGAACAGCAAGACCGAGGAGCAAGAAGAAATGATTGGTTTTATCATAACAAAGGACAGCATTGTGTCTTTAACCACTGAAGATAAGGATAAACTGGATAAAAGTGGTGAGGTGAATGCAATGAGTGTAAAACGTATTTCGGAAGTCACTGGAAACATTTTAGCGGAGGAACTGGATGACAAGGCAGATGGCAAGCCTGTCCTTGTACTCTTTGAAAAACCAGTAGTGCTTGAAGATGCTTACAAAGGATTATGGAATATTACCAGGTGCTGGCAACTTTCTGAAGGATCCGCAGAGGTTCGGCACGCGCTGGTGACTTCAGAACTGACAAAAGATGAAATTGATGAGAGCACGGCCCCAATGCAATCATTTCAAGAGCTCCTAGAGATAAATAACCAGGAGCTCCAAAGAATGACAAAGCCATTTGTCCCAGTGCCAAGACCGAGACACCTTCAAGGAAAAGACTCTAAGCACAATAGTGTAGAGCGATCAAAGGTACACAGCAAAGCATTACTAGAAGACTTTCACGCAGGAGCAGCTTCAAAGTTGAGAGTAATTGATGTTCAGAAAATGATACATTCTGCATCAGAAAGGACAGGCTGCTCCCATGTTATTCCAACAGAAGAGCAGAACAGGTTGGCGATAGATGCAAGTTGTGTGGAATGGAGAAGCATGGACATTTGCAGGAGCACTTACAAGAGGTTGGACAGTCTGGAGGAAAGCATCAGAGAACTTGAGCTCACCATAAATGAAATTGGCGTTCAACAACCTGTAGCCATTACACAAAATGCCACTGCTGAGTGTCATCAGTCTTGCGAGCCTCAGAAAGAGACAGAGCAAGGTCAATCAAGCCTGCTAAGTGGGGATGAAACTTTACAGCACACAGACGATGGAAGCCAAGTCAACTCTCCAACCAGAACTAAACCTCCATTGCTGCCCAAGCCTCAGATCCCCAAGGTGTAAATTATTCTCTCATCTCTTTTTACCTCTTCAGGTTTTCCTGTAAAGTTGTGAGAAAATTAAGGGTTTGATTGGTCATTGAGTAAACGTAAAAGGTGGTTCCTCCCCCTTTTCCCCTTCTATTTTATAATGAGGTTAAAGTGGCCATACATGGTACAATTGGCTAGGGCTAAACGATCAGGATATGGGCTGTTGGACAGAGGGCAACATCAACGAGCCAATGGGGTCCCCTGTCCGACGGGAAAATCAGACCTGTCCGATCAAGATTTGCCCATACATGGGCAAATTAGCTGCCACATTGGTCTGAAGGGGCCGAATCAGCAGCTGAAACCTACCCATGTGTGGCCACCTTAAGTCTTTTAGAACAGGCAATCTGATGAAAGGAGGGCAGCAGGAGACAAGATGCAAACCAAATCCTTATTCCAAGGATGTTTCTCTTGGCTGAATAGGAAATCTTGCTTTTTATAAAACTCTGTACCTCTAAATATAAACAATATCACAGCTCTGCTATCTTGTGTTTGTTGGTCTGATTCTGTATTCTATCCACCTCCTTCTCTTCTTTTTCTTATCTGCCCGATGTGAAAAATAATATAGGAGCTTCTTACATGTGTAAAATACAGCCACAATATATACTTCCCAGCAACGTGATAAAAAAACATTTATGTGTCTAGACTAGCACTGCAATTCAATAGAATGAAAGGTAGGAAATGGCCCGGACTTGGCACCGATTCCACTTACTTTGTGTTACTGCAGACCTGACACTTTCAAGGATTTTGTCCTGAGATAGAATTCTTGTTGGCAATAAATCGCACAGTGCCAACATGCCTATATTTATATATATACACAAGGTCAGGCTGGGCTGGACACTGGGAAAACACCCAGTGGGCCCTGGTCCTAGTGAGTCCTGCCAACCCAGACCTGATCCCTGCCAGAAAGCATCAGCTCTCCCCCCGCTGACCTCCATCCCCTGATTGTGCCTAGGTAAGTATGAGCTATGTACGCTGGAGGGGGGGATGCCAGTGGTCGGGGGCCCCTGGGGTGGCTGCTCCGGTGGGCCCCGCACACCCCAGTCCAACCCTGGATAGATAGATAGATGATAGATAGATAGATAATTCACATGCTAGATGGGAACATTGATCCAAACCATTGTAGCACATTTATAGTAGTATAATGCATAGCATACAGATAAAGTACAAACTGAAATATATACAAATAAAACACACAGATTGGCTCATCACTATAGGGATTCATTGTGCATCCCAATTTAAAAAGTATGATGTGTGATTGAAGGGAACACTATGAATAGAATATTTCTATCATTCTCTCTCTTTTCCTCCCACAATTCCCCTCTCTCAATCTTTTGATCCTTCTCTCTCTCTCTCTCTCTCTTTTCTTATTGGTTCTCTTGTCCTTCCTCCCAGACCTCACTCCTCTTCTCCCACACAATATCTTGACTGGGAACGCCAGGAATTTCAAGCTTTCTTTCCTGTTATTCTGTAACTTCCTTTGCAAGTGTTTCTGTGCGTGCCTGCTAGCCATGGGCTCTCACCTGTGCCCCCTGTGGGACTCGCCCGTGCCCTCATATGACTCTGCGCCACCAGTGCCCACTTTCCTTAAGTGACCCTCAGCCTGATTTTCTTAGATGGTCTAGCATGCATGGATATTTCTTTTATAGACACTCACTGTGCTTTCTTTACATGCGCAATCCGATAAGGCAGGAAGTTATTAAAGGATAAGTAAACCTTTAATAGAAGTTGATGTAAAATTGATAAGAGGACTATTCTAAGCACTTTTTTTTTACTTTTTTCATTCCAAAATATTAAGGGTTAAAAGTAATGTTAGTATGAATGCATTTTGTTACAACAGCACCACCTGCTGGTCACTTTCCGGACATTAAGTAGTGGAGGACATTGTCAAGGACGCTGTTGAGGAAGTTGTCAGGAGAAAGAAACAAGGCCGATGTTCTTCTGGTTGGGAAAGACGTTTGGGTTCTAATTTTTCTCCTAACCAGGAGAGGAGCCAACCCTCGTTCTTAGACTTAAGGCAAGGAGATCCAAATTACAGAAAGATCCCTTATCCGGAAAACCCCCAGGGGCGTAACTGCAGAGGAAGCAGACCCTGCAGTCGCAGGGGGGCCCAGGAGTGTAGAGGGATCAGTCCTAATTACTGAGCAATTTCAAAATCTTGGTAGAATCGGTCAAATTATCAATATTTTGGGGCCCTAAATTGAATTTTCTCTGGGAAACAGTAACATATATGTACGTCACTGCCAGGTCCCAAGCATTCTGGATAACAGGTCTTATGCCTGTATGTGCCATTGGGTAATCCTAAATAGAAAATTGCCATTTAATGTAATAAGGGCCGCCCCCTGGGATCATAGGATTCACATGGACACAAACAAACCAAGGCACACATACATGTTAGGCCCCGTCAGCCAATGAATGGGCAGAGTTCTGCCTTTTGCTCCCACACTACTTCCTGTTACAGTTAGAGCTGCATTATTTCCTGTCAGCTGATCTCTGAGGGAGCACACAGCCCAGCACAAAATGGCAGCTCAAGGGGAAATATGAAAAAGGGCAATATTTACTGATATATATTCCAGATTGATAAGTTTCTTTAATAGGCCACTTAATATGATATAAACTATCTGTTGGTTAAGTATTCACCCATGGGGTATAGTTTTCCTTTAAATATGAGCTCCTATACCTTTCCAGTTACTGTTCTGTTTTTACTCCCTTGTGGCCCAGTGGACCTGTGCTGTGTGACCTGGGAGGGCTAAGTGATACTAGTCAAAAGTAATCCGTTTAAGCCACTCTATATATGATGGAGCCTTGTATTGAAATCTAAAGACTGTGTATGTTGTAGGAAGATATCCAAGAAACTGTTGGATTTCTATAAGGGGTTTGGCTGACTTGGTTAGTGGTTTTTGTTTGTCCTCAGTGAAGGTCAGATCCACCAAGATACCAGGAAGACTCCTGGTGGGCTCAGGTTTTAGTGGGCCCTTCTGATCCTAACCATTTTAATGGAAAGAGACTAGGAGAATAAAGGTGCCCAAACACGTGAAGATTCGCTCGCTTGGCGTGGTCACCAAGCGAGCGGATCTTCACCCGATATCCCCACCTACAGGTGGGCGATGTAGGCTAATTCGATCGTTTGGCGGCAATGGGGTCCCCGATCCGACTAAATCTTTTAACCTGCCTGATCGATATCTGGCCAATTTCAGGCCTGATATCGGACGGGCAGGCCCATCGTTCCTTGCCCTACACGGGCCAATAAGCTGCAGAATCATCCAAGGGACCGATATCGGCAGCTACAATCGGCCTGTGTATGGCCACCTTAAGGGGGGTTGAGCGAGGAGATAAAATTGTGTGAAGAGTGGGCCTATGGTGTGAAGTTTTCTGGTGGGTTCTGGCATCCCAGTCAGACACTCTCTGTCCTCCATAGATGAACATGTTATACATGTTACTTTCTAGCCCAGCAAGACCACCACAGTACCAAGATCTCAGTATCCGTAGGCCGATCTGACATGATCATGGTGTTGGTTTTGCTTTATCAGTTGCTCCAGGAATGTACATCTCACACCTTCTGCCTTGCAATCTCTTCCCTGCAGAGTGGAGGTGTCTCTATCCCTCCCATGAAGATGGTAAACCCGGTGGGTTCCCGGCTGAAAGGCACCCAGCAGAGCGGCGGAGACAAGAGTAACAAGCACTCCAAGCAGAGGATGGAGTACATGAGGATCCAGGGCCACCAGCAGGTAGTTTATCTCTAGAGAAGATGTGAGCACAAGGTTAGCACCAGCCGAGACCATTTCCCACTATCGTCATTCTGCTGCTTCATCTCTGTGTGTTTCTGTAACATTGTCACCAATGTCCCCACCTAGAGCACAGGTCACTGCCAGCCATATTCCCTTCTTCATTGTGTGCGGGGGATATCGCTGGTGGTGACTTTATTTTAACCCTGTCAACTTGTGGAGTCATTACTGTTTCTCTATTTCCTTCTTACTGTTTCATCCTTCTTCTCTGCGTATTTCTCATCACACTGGCCCAGGGCATGTCCAGGGCACATACCTCCTACTTGAAGGACCCAAGACATTCCTCGGCTCTGCAAAGGGTATTCACCACTTTTTCAGGGGATTCATGCATATTTAGTGTTTGTAGCCCCTTTAGGTCATACTTAACTGTGCCTAGTACTAGTTTCAGGTCCACACAAATGAATAGACCCTCAGCAGCTGAAAAAACCTTAACCTCCCAATCGCTGCTGTCTGGGTCATAATTGGAACCCTGCATATGATCAGAAAACAACATTTAACAAATATTAATTATAGGTTAAGGATATTTGGTACAAAGAATAGTATATATGTTTGTTAGGTAGACACCTTAGTGATATCTGTTCATAGGTGAGGAATGTGGGGTCCACTAGGAGATCACTTAGGTACTTAAGACCATGGGTTGGCCAGTATATGGGGCAGCCATTCCTGCACTGGAACAGCTGGGGTCTTTGCTACAGAAACCCTACTATAGTTTATATAAATACCCTGCTGTGTAGCCCCGGGGCAGCCATTCCTGCACTGGTACAGCTGGGGTGTTTGCTACAGAAACCCTACTATAGTTTATATAAATACCCCGCTGTGTAGCCCCGGGGGCAGCCATTCCTGCACTGGTACAGCTGGGGTGTTTGCTATGAATGGCTGCCCCGGGGCTACACAGCGGGGTATTTATATAAACTATAGTAGGGTTTCTGTAGCAAACACCCCAGCTGTACCAGTGCAGGAATGGCTGCCCCGGGGCTACACAGCGGGGTATTTATATAAACTATAGTAGGGTTTCTGTAGCAAACACCCCAGCTGTACCAGTGCAGGAATGGCTGCCCCCGGGGCTACACAGCGGGGTATTTATATAAACTATAGTAGGGTTTCTGTAGCAAACACCCCAGCTGTACCAGTGCAGGGCAACAGTACATTATATTATAATTACTTTGAACCACTTTTTCATTTGTTGGTGTTACTGTTCCTTTATCTCATATTAAACAAGACCTGGGGGCACAATGATCTGCTCACAGCTCCCTCGTTCCAGGGAAGTCCATCTGAGCACAGATAATGAGTTAAACTGATAACTGCCATGGATATGTTAATCCCCAGAGCAAGGCTTGTGGTTTCCTATCATTAGTTTCATGCTGAGCAACTGCCAAGCTCTTATTGGAACATAACTTTAGAGTCCATGGCTATGGGGCCCAGTGGCCCTGGGAGGATGCCTCTAGTCACATATATTATATTATGCACAACTGGGCAAGAGAATGTTACATAGTTGCTTCTTCTTCCCATTTCTGGGGTCTCTTTGCTTCTGCCATTTATCCCCAACCTCTGCTATATTTGGCTGCCAGTGCCGCCATACTAATGCCCCCAGGGCCCTTTGTGCTGAGTCCCTCCCAATCTCTGGTCTCTCCCCTCAGTTCATTTCTCGCTCAAATTCCCCTTTATATGGCCCATCAGTTCTGGTTTTCTAAATGTCATTTCTTATCCCCTCAACAATTTTGTCTTCTCCCTTGGACATGCACCTCCTCACATTTATCCATCTCGTGGCTTCTGTTCTCCTCTTTTCTCCAACTTCATCTGTCTTCTTCTAGTTATAAACATCACACTCTTCGTCCATCACTCACTCTGTCCCTTCCCCACCACAAACTCAACACATTTATCTCCTTGTTTGTGGATGACAGAAGAATGACGTCTCACCTTTCTTTCCTTTCCATGCTCAACCTTCCTCTTGCTCTATTTTCCAGGCTGCTAGACAATCTAAAGACGCTGCTGGTGTGAATGAGCCCAACCAGGGTTCCGATAAAACTGCACCTTCTCGAACCTCTATCCCTGTACTGACCTCCTTTGGTACAAGGAACTCCTCTATATCCTTCTAAGCAGAAACCACTTTACACTCACTCTCCTCCAGCTCCTCCTTCCTACTCCTTGTGGACATGTGTCCTAGGCAGCCAGAGACTTCTGATCCAAGGCCCCACCTCATCTCTTTTTTTTCTGCATTTATCAGCAGTGAAAAATCTGATAACCAAAGGGCTGGATACATGGAATGGAGAAAGAAAGACTTTATAGGGGACCACCAACTTGTTCCACTGTGCCCTTATATCTCCCCAGGCCTGACTGTTACCACAACCTGCAGCTCCTCCATGTTCCACGTGTAAATAGGAATCTCCGCAAGCTATGGTTTTACCTGATGTCACTTTGTTTTTAGTTCCGCTATTTAATTCTCAGTCCTGTGGGTTCCTGTGAAAGTCTGGAGGTGTCAGAATGATCTTCTCTGTGTGTCACGTTGTTAGCAATAAGCAAAAAAACTCCCCTCCCTGAGAGTAGATGGAGCTTCTCCACTACACAACCACCCGTTCATTTGTCTTTGGTGGTAGCACAAGTGCTTAGCACAGACTGAGTGCAATTTCCCTCGCTGCCTGGGGGAGATCCCACAAAGCTCCGAGGGGAAGGAAGGAAGAGGTGACTTCTGTGTTATTAGACTTATGGTATTATATGATCACTCCTAGAGTGAGAAATGCCAAGACCAGTGACGTGAGGATCTGTCCCGGACATTAACAACACTGTTACCCCAGTCAAGCAATAGGTGCCCTCTGCCCAACCCCGACAGGAACAGGATATGGACATCATGGCACTGGGTTTTCTGGACACTTTACCAATCGGGACAGAGGCCGGGAAAAAACAAACAGCTTTGCAGGGTGTTTTTCCTTGTAGGTACTCCTGTTTGTACAGGAGGGAGAATGGGGACCCCCCCCCCTTGTAATATTGTATAATATAAGCACAGATACTAGTATCACTATATCCGTGGCGTGTGTGTGTGTCCTGGCAAACTGTGTGTCATGGAGTGGATGTTCCATGGACAGGGGAGACTTCTGCAGAGCAAAATATCACTACACGTAATCACTTTGGTTCCGTCCGTCCTCTGATCACTTTCCGCCAATAGTCACTCCTTTTTTTTTTTTTTGTAAACGAACCATTTTTGTACAGGCAGAGGCTGAGTTTATATAAAGGAAATAAAACAACCCGCACTGTCATTATTCTGAATGGCAAAGAGGCTCTTTACATTCAGTCAAGTGTCTTACATTTTCTATTGATTTATGAAAATAGATATATACATATTATATATATAAAATAAATGCCTAATATAAATATATATATAATATATACTTAAAGAATTCTTTCCTTGCCTGGTGAGAAAGGGAATGTTTGAATGGAGAATTTTCTGTTTTTTTATTTGAGTCGTCGGTACGTGGTGGCTGTGATGTTGGTTACATTGCATATGGCGGCATGAATATAGGTAGGGCCGGCCCAGCTTGTGTGGTTCTGTTGCTCCAGATCCAGTTCAGTGAGTAGCCCCACCCCTTTTACATCACTGCCCTGCCCCCTTATGCCATAGCCCACCCCTTTTACATCACTTCCCTGCCCCCTTATCCCATATCCCCACCCCTTTTACATTGCTGCCCTGCCCCTTTTGTTCCCCACACCACCGCCCAGTAAAAGATTTTTTTACAATAGTGGCAACCCTACAAGCAGCCAGTAGCTCGTGTATATGTTTGCCTTGCCCACCCCAATGTGCATTGCTATATCTAGTCCTGTAGGTCCCACAAGAGAGAGTTAAAGAGCCCTATACATTTTCATGAAGCAACATATAAATATAAGGAGATTCAGTAGCATTGGGGCAATGCCTCCGCGGGGGTGGGACCAAATAATTCATATCGCGCATGTATGGCAATGGCTTGCAAGCAGGGGTGCCCACTATTGTCAGACAATTTTCACTGTCGTTCGGCTACTAACGGACACCCAATGGGCTATTGAATGTACTTTTCAAAGCTGCATAGGCATTAGGAGCTTCATATGTATGCCCTTGAACCCATTTCTTAAGGTCCCTATACACGTTAAGATTTGCGGATCTTCACCCGGTATCCCCACCCTACGGGTTGGGTGATATCGGGGAGCGTGTAGGCTAATTTGATCGTTTGGCCCTGGGACCAAACGATCGAATTATATTGGCGGCAATGGGGCAATCCAACTGAATTATCTAACCTAGCCGATTGATATCTGACCAATTTCAGGCCAGATATCGGTCGGGCAGGCCCCTCGTTTCTGCCCCTACACGGGCTGATAAGCTGCCAAATCTGTCCTAGGGACTGATATCGGCAGCTACAATCGGCCCATGTATGGGGGCCTTTAGTTTCTATGTTAGTAAGATCTTCTACAGTTTCTTCTAGTGATGGGACCCACGCATAGTTAGACCGGGGTGTCCAGGGACAACCAGACCACAACCTTAAATGCCCACTTCCCCTACCTCTATTGTTAACTCAACCCCCAATGTTCATCCACCCACCCTCCCAATGCACCACTAACCCCACCCACCACACCAGCAACAAAGCCCACCCACCCACTGCACCACTAACCCCACCCACCACACCAGAAACAAAGCCCACCCTCCCAATGCACCACTAACCCCACCCACCACACCAGCAACAAAGCCCACCCACCCACTGCACCACTGACCTTCTACTTCCCCCTCCTCCTAAAAACTTTTGTCTGCTAGTCCTGCCAGGGAGCAGGAGTCCATGAGGGTTGGGGCCCACCATGTTTTTGCTAGGTGTCCCATCGGACCCTGTCCAATCCTGGACCCCATGAAGGTTCTCTGTACTTCTAGGACTAGTTCTAGGTAATACAAATGCAATGGACAATGACACAGTTTTACTCCAAGCAGAGCCTCCTGAAGGCCAGCAGTCACATGGGGATACCAAATAGCCAATCACAGCTCTTATTTGGCACCCCCAAAGAATGCTTGTGTTGCTTGCCAACACTTTTTACACCTGAGTGTGGCTCCTAAGTAACACAGGTAGGGGATCCTGCTCTAGAGAGACATTGTCCATGATCCTTCAGAGAGGCCAAGTATTAAGAGCTCAGCCAAAGAGGTAACTGCTACTGTGCAATGTACATAATTTCTATTTCCTCTGTGCAAAAGATAAATCCCTCTTCAATATAGATGATAATTACCTTTATATTTGTAGCTAATGAGAAGCACAATAAACGTTCAGCACACATTGGAATGTTGTCCATGGGTATCACCAGCCATGTTTTCAGGTGTATGGGTTCCATAGCAGTTTTAAACTGGCGACTGTCAGCTGAAAATAAAGTTAGTGAGCAGAGAAGAGTCAGCTGATGTTTCTCTGGTCAGCTCTGCCCACAGCAACCTCACAAGACTTTACTTTTCCGATGAACCTCATTTTCAGCTGACTGTAGGGCCAGTATTATCTCATAGGGGTGTCATTTACAACCACAAGTGCAGTGAGCAAAGTGCAATCCCTATGTTTTTTCCCCATAGAGCAAGGTTGTTTCCCAGAATTCCAGCGCCAGGGGGAGTTGCACGGCATCTATTGACACTGGTCTAAAGGTGGCAGTAGCTCCAGGGTTTCCTTGTGTCAATAGATGCTGCTGAATGATTGGGAAGCGGGGGGACTGGGAAATACCAAGTGCAAAGAGTGTCTTCGGACACAAGTTCCTTTAGCAAATTGGATTTTACATGCAACTGAGTGCAAAGAGATTAGTGCAGACACAACTGCGCTTGTGGCTATAACCAATCCCTTGTATATTGATAACTAGAAAATTGTGGCGCTAAGGGCGGCCATACATTGGCTTAGAAAGGCTGCCAACTTGGCCCTCCTCCAATATCTGGAACAATATTAGCCAGATATCTATTGTGTAGGCTTGAAAATCCCATTGGTTGAGTGAGGAACACATTGGCACGTATTCAGCGGATCTCAATAGGCCTGAAATAAATAAAGCATTCTCACCCTTTTATCATTGGTGGGAAGAGACCCCCATGTTGGCCAATAACCTAATGCACAGAGCAATTAGATCTATGTACCCATACCTGCAATCCCCACACACACAGAGACAAGCTCAACCAATTCCTTCTAATACTGCCACCCTTCTGGCTTACTCCATACACGTGTCCACCAAATCCCTTCATTCTGATTGGCCAGCTGGCTGTGTTCCAATGGAATCTTTGCTCTTATCCTTCCAACTTTTTGAGGAAGTAGGAACCTTAACCAATGAGCAGGAAGGATCCAGACACCACCAATCACAGTACCGACTCCACCGAAAAGGGAAACAAACTGTATTCGGCTGTACCACCCCCCCTGCCGCCCCCCGATAATGTTGTTGTGTGTGTGCGATGACTGCGCATGTGGGCACATGGTCTTTGCATGAACAAAATTAGCAATATTGTCTCTATGTTGTTAAAAAAAAATAATGAAAAATTGGAAAATAAAGACGTTGACGTTCGAGGGGGAAAAAAACCCATAATCTTTAGAAAACGGAGGTTTTTTTTAAACAATGTGTGTGTCTTTGAGCATGGATAGTATTGTGAAATGTTCAAGGCCTCTCCAAGCGGCTCTCTAGCTCTTCTTCGCAGTGGTTTTTGGGTAATGAAGTCATTTTGTACCTTCGACGCTACCACATGTAGATTCTAGCTCTGTGTATAAATATATGGATGCCATAATATTCCGTGAAAACAAACAAAAACGTACGTGTTTCTCTTTCCATGTGATCCGAAGGCGCCGAGCTTAGAGATGTCATAGAGTTCCCTTTTATTTTATCATTGTCCTTTTATTATATCCTGCAGTTTCAATAAAATGCTTTTTTTTTTCTCTCTGGAAACTGCCAGAGCGTGAGTGGTGGCTTCTTGTGGGGAGGGGCTTACATTGGTTATGGGAACGCTAAATATCCGGTGGGTTTGCTGCACCGCTGCTCTGGAACAAGGTGGCGGAAATCAACAGTTAACCTGCAAGGGATTGTGGGAAATGGCATCATGGCAGGAGAAGGGCTGACCTGCTACATTATTTCATGAGTCAGAATTGGCCATACACACATCTATATCATGGAACAGTGCATGTACGGTGGGAGTTGAGGCAACGGATATTGGTTAAAGCCTTGGATGTCGCCATTCGGGCAGGACTGAAACTTTTGATTGGGACCCAAACAAGCTGACTCGCCAGAGAGGGGTAAGAAATCCTTTGTTTTTTTATTAACTTGATTATTTATGTTGAAAAATACATTCCCAATGTCTGTCTCATACCGTGGCCTCTTCCCCTCAACATGGTGCCCCCTGCCTTCTCTGTTCCCCTGCTTAACAGCACCAAGTATTTACCCCCTTTAACTACATCAGCCTTAATCTACCCTGTTGTCTACCAAATGCACCAGCCTCTGCACCTCTCCCCCTTATCTAATGGGTCCATCAGGCTGTTCTGCATCCCCCCCCCCCCATTAGGGATCCATCAGGCTGTTGGGCATCTTTTGCCCTTATCTAATGGGTCCATCAGGCTGTTCTGCATCCCCCCCCCCCATTAGGGATCCATCAGGCTGTTGGGCATCTTTTGCCCTTATCTAATGGGTCCATCAGGCTGTTCTGCATCCCCCCCCCCCATTAGGGATCCATCAGGCTGTTGGGCATCTTTTGCCCTTATCAATGGGTCCATTAGGCTGTTCTGCATCCCCCCCCCCCCCCCCCATTAGGGATCCATCAGGCTGTTGGGCATCTTTTGCCCTTATCAATGGGTCCTTCAGGCTGTTCTGCATCTCCCCCCCCCCATTAGGGATCCATCAGGCTGTTCTGCATCTCTCCCCCCCCCCATTAGGGATCCATCAGGCTGTTCTGCATCTCCCCCCCCCCCATTAGGGATCCATCAGACTGTTATGCATCTCCCCCCCCCATTAGGGATCCATCAGACTGTTCTGCATCTCCCCCCCCCCATTAGGGATCCATCAGACTGTTCTGCATCTCACCCCCCCCCATTAGGGATCCATCAGGCTGTTCTGCATCTCCCCCCCCCATTAGGGATCCATCAGACTGTTATGCATCTCCCCCCCCCCCCCCATTAGGGATCCATCAGACTGATATGCATCTCCCCCCCCCCCAAAAGGGATCCATCAGACTGTTCTGCATCTCCCCCCCCCCCCCATTAGGGATCCATCAGACTGTTCTGCATCTCCCCCCCCCCATTAGGGATCCATCAGACTGTTCTGCATCTCCCCCCCCCCCCCATTAGGGATCCATCAGACTGTTCTGCATCTCCCCCCCCCCCCCATTAGGGATCCATCAGGCTGTTCTGCATCTCCCCCCCCCCCCCCATTAGGGATCCATCAGACTGTTATGCATCTCCCCCCCCCCATTAGGGATCCATCAGACTGTTCTGCATCTCCCCCCCCCCCCATTAGGGATCCATCAGACTGTTCTGCATCTCCCCCCCCCCCCCATTAGGGATCCATCAGACTGTTCTGCATCTCCCCCCCCCCCCCCCCATTAGGGATCCATCAGACTGTTATGCATCTCCCCCCCCCCCCCCCCCATTAGGGATCCATCAGACTGTTATGCATCTCCCCCCCCATTAGGGATCCATCAGACTGTTATGCATCTCCCCCCCCCCATTAGGGATCCATCAGACTGTTCTGCACCTTCCCCTCCTTATCAAGTGGTTTATCGGGCTTTTCTGAATTTCTTTTCCATTTCACATCACTCTCTGCCCTTCTCTCCCCTAATTTTTCCTGCTCGCTGCCCCCCAGGTACATTGAGGTTTTCTCCTTATCCCCCCTCACTCCTACGGGTGAAAACACACAGAGCTACTAGTAGCAGCTACTTGTCGTGGCTACTAAAACAGACAATGCTGATCATTTACTGATAACTGTCTCTATGTCTCAATTCTCAGTATTGTCTATGGCCGGGTATTTTCTGGAGTTAAGTACCCATGAAAAAGTAGCTGCTACTAGTAGCTCTGTGTGTCTTCACCCTAATACCCCTGATATTGTTCCCATATAGAATTGCTATAACCAGCAGCGTTCCCTAGAAAAGGTCATTCTGCCCTGTGCTCAATGTTGGGGACCAATTCAAATGAGAGAACTGGAACGTCAAACACAGATGAACCTTTAAAGGGAAAACATACCCCCCCCCCGCCCCTTATGACAAGAACAGTTGGGTTTATGTACAAAAACACTTTGTGTTTATATGTTTTATGTATATATATATTTTTACACAGAAATTCCCAATTGAGAGAAATCCTGATATTCTGCCTTTACTCATGGGAACCATTTCTCCCCCCATAGGCTTACAGTCGTTATTCCCTCCCTCACCATGTCCAACGTAAAGTGATGGATTCTGGTACTTGAAGTCCTTTTGTTTTACAGAGAATCTGTGCACCTCCGACCATGTACAGACCAACCTAAGGCGGTGGGGGCGATGGTTCCTACGGGTCAAACTCTCATGGTTTCCCCCAATCAGGCACGTCTGTGTAGCTATATACAGTATATTTATTTTAGCAGTTGACGTCACTAAGATGCTGCAGGGCAGATTAAGAGCGAGGGTGAAGGTCTCTCTAGGGCCAGACAAATAGAGGCATGAGGCTGAAGGGCAATTATTGCATTTATACAGGTTTATGGAATTCCAAGGTGACTTCTAATATCCTCAGGGAGGTACATTCTTTCCTATAATACACAAGTTTCAGTGATTCACGTGTAGGGTTGCCCCTTTTCCCTGCCAAAAGCAAGACAGGGATTGGGCAGTGATGCCAGGGGGTGGAGACAGTGACAGGGCGGGACAGTGATATCATTGGGGTGGGGCTAAGACCCTGCAATTGGCATCAATCTAGGAGTTAATTACAAATTAAGAAAACCAGGCAGGCAGTTTTGACCCAGGCAGCCCTTCTGACAATCGGCTGCACGGGTCAAAACCAGACAGGTCACACCTCTAGTCATGTGACACGTTACATCAGTGATTATATTGATATTATTATGATGACATGATAAGCTAACGGCACAAGTGTATAATATACTGGATATCCATGGCTTTTGGGTATTATAAAATGATAATGTCATCCAAAGAGGTCAATGGCAGTCGGGGGGGGGGGGGGGGCATTTCTTGTTGGGTCGTGGTCCTTCAGTTCCAGTACCTTCTCCTCCTTCCGTGTGTGAATGAAGCAGAAATCAGAGCCGGGGGGGGACATGCAGAAAGCTTTATTCAGCAGTAACTTCATGTTTTAGAGGAGCGAAGGGGGGGGGAACAAACTTTAAAAATCCTTATACATTTTTATATTATGTTACACATTTATAGATCATATTTACAGAACAGAAGGAATAATATTTGTACAGTATATGCAGAACTGGATTATACATTAGTCACAATACTAGTCTGGAATGGCGTCAGTTTGGGTACAAAACACGCTCAGTACAGAGTTCAGCTTACGTTAACCCCTTGGCTGCCACAAACGGTTTGGAATCAAATCTGTTTGTTTTTTTTTTCTTCTTAATAATGTTGCACCATATTGAGTTGTAGGCTCCGTGTGCAGAGAAAGGGTTAAATACGCCGGCAGGGGCAGGAGCGACCCCGGGTATGTGATACATTAGACATATATGTGTTATAAACCAGTTGGTTAGCAGCACCGTGTCTGTATTTACATTGCCATGGAAGAGCCGGGGGCGCCACTGGGGGGGGGGGGGGATTCTGGGGGGGCAGCAATAAAAGTGAATGGGGCATCAGTATAAATAAAGGAAAGCAAATTGGGGAAAGGGGCAAAACCAGAAGCAACGATGGGCGTAGGGTGAGAAGCGCAATATCAGGGCAAGGGACCCTGTGATCTATACAGGAGCATAAATAGGGGGTAACAGTCGGTTATTGGCCCCTTCATCCTGCTGCTGTGATTGGCTGCCCTGTACTGAGCAGGTAAAGCAAACACTGAGCTGGCACCGAGGGGAGCAGAGAGGGTGGCGAGTGTGTGGAAATGATCCCAAGTGCCAATCTGAGCTGCCAACTCTTGTGAGATTTGTATGGCTGGTACATAAGGACACGAGCTCCTACTATGTAGCATGAAGGAATGTTTGTCACTGTGCCCACTTTATACCCCCCCACCCTTTACAGCACCATTTTTGCCTACTGAATGTTCTAAACTAACAGTCAATGTAATGCCACCCTGGCCAGAAGGAGCGCCAACTGCCAATTTATTCATTATTGCAAGCCCCGCCCCCTTCTCCCAAACACCGCCCACTGACCGTCCCACTGGCTAGATCCTCCCTCATTGCAACGTTTCTGCCTCTGCTTTCTCTTGCCTTTCTCCATACAAAAACCACCACAGGAGGAAGGCTGGGCTTAGGGAGGAGAGGGCTGGGGCCCCGGGGCGGCTGTTTCTCAGTATTGTTTGTCATTTCTCTCCTCATCGGGGCCCCTTTGCTGCTGGGGGACCAGAGCTATTGCCCTCTCCCCCCTACCCAACAAATGGCGCATCATAGGAGGCACCAAGTAATTCCAACCCACGGGGAACCTTCCCAATGACCCTCTTTCATTTCCCATTCCATTGTCATCTCAACACATTTACACAACAATCCAAACACTACCATATATTTACTCCACAAACCTAGATACGGACGTGTCTTAACGAGGTGAGCACCTAACGACCATGATTCACAGTGGCTGAACAATAACGAGGCCTGGCCATGGAACACATACAAACCAACCTTAATGCTAATATCATGTGATGGGGAGAAACCACTAGGGATCAGCTGGGGGGGGGGGGGGGGGAGAAGCCACTTAGGGGATGAGGCAAGAAGCGACTATGGATCAGCTGGGGGGAAAAGAACCAATGTAGAAGAACACCATCAAGCTGAGGCCCAAGCTGTAGGTGACTTCTCTGGCTTAATGACCTACCAGTCAACACTTTGCCATTCAAAGAGAATATGAATTGGGAACAACTGTGGAACATAAAATCAATGCAGGACCACTCTTAGTGTGGACCATTAGTGGTATCAGCGGAACGGCCCAGCCTATGTATTGCCCCTGGGGGTAAAGAGAATTCCGTCAGGAGGTGCTTCAATGGCAACTGAAAGGCCAAAGGTTGGTAAACACAAAGCCATGGATATTGCCACTATCTCTGCAACGTGACCCACACATGTCCTACCTACCAGCTGGTCCCCTCTAATGTAATATACCCACATCAGTTACCCCCCCCCCCCCCCCTTTATAGACAGCCCTGCACCCACTGACCTGTGCTGTATAATAGGGGGAGAGAACTCACCACTGACAACCAATGGTAGGACAGAGCCCCATGGAAGTAACAGAACCCCCACCAGGTACCATCAGAGTGAGGTAAGTTGCATTAATGGCACTTACATGTCAATTTAACCCTTTCTATCTATGGTGGCTGCTGGATCTAACGGCTCTGGGGAGGCCAAAGCTTTTATGCAGGGGGGAGTGCAGCCTTTTCTTTGCTGGCCAATCCCTGGAACGTGCGCTGCCTCACATGGTGATTCCCGGTACTGCGGTTTCACTTACTGGTTCCCTGAGCCATAACTCACAGTAAAACAGCACCCCCTGTAGTACAGATACAGACTGCACGCTCAGGGCAGCAATATGGAAGTGTTTATAACAGTCTGTGCTCTCAGTAAGCCGCACCTTTCCCTTATATTCATCATCCGTGATCAAGAAATTGTCCAGCATTTCAAAAACATATGACTTTCAAGTCTTCTGCTGAAGCGACTGAAAGTTCTGGGATTTGGCCAAATCCAGATCATGTGTTTGGTGCCTCCCTAATAACTGGGGATGGTTATACTCAGATGTAAAAGAGGCTGGGGCAGAAAATAGAATGGGGGTCATTAGGGGCCTTTCCCTCTCCGTTTAAGAGAAGCAGCCATCTTGCCAATGTTTAAGAAGGCAAAATGGGGCCTGTGACTGTGATGGGGGATTTACAGAAGGTAACGCGCAGAAAGTAAATGATATTCTGCCAGAAAAAAACAATTAAGTATAGGAATGGGGACTCTATAGCATAGTAAAACGTTGTGGGAAAGGGTTTCCTTGCCCTTTAAATCAATTCAGAGCCAGAAAGAGTACTATAAACATCCCTACCAGCATTTTACTATTAAAACATGGGAGAATTTAGAACCTGCCCCTGAGCCACATGCTATTGGTCTGCCCCAATCATGCCCACATTCTGGTACAGGGTGAAATTGAAAAGTGAATGCACATAACTTTGATATCCCTAGAACTATAAGATATATATATATATATATACATATACATACACACACATATACATATATATATCTGTGACCTTGCTGACCTAAGGGATCCAATTAACTATCTGAAGCCCTTTGTCTCTATGTGAAGCCGCTCAGGATACGCACAGTCTAACCCTCACTAGCAGTACTGTAATGTGACCATTAGGTGGCGCAGTTGGCAAAGGCTGATTCTGCCTGCAATGTAACAGCCATCCTTTGGTAAGCGAATCACTACAGAGAAATGATCTCCAGCCCGTGTCTCTGTGGCTTCTGCTACTAATACCGTTTTTATTTACCCATATATGGAATAACTTCCTCTGCCAAAACACATATGGGGAGGCTTTTTGGCGGCACCATCTGCCCCTTTAGCTACTGGCGTTGCAGCTGCCCTCGTCACCAGTAACAATTGTATCTATGGAAGAAAAGACTTAATAATATCCTTTATACGTTGGTTATTTTTACAACCCTTTGGGAACCTAAATGCCCATTGTGAATACAACCTTCTACCCCCGGGCGCACGATTGGCAGTGGGTACCCAGCTTTACGGTGCCAGCTGCCAAAGGCAAACATCATTATTAGTAAACTCATTATGGGCAGAAATAGCAGTTTTCTAATTAATCTTAATTGCAGGTTAGTGGCCGTTGGCAGAAATGTCTGTGTGTTTAGCATATCAGCTCGTGTCTGATGCAAATACTTTGGGTTCTTGCTGTAAACATGAAACAACATGGCGGCGGCACCATCTGACAGCGCAGGGGCCACTCGAGCCCCCCCCTCTACTGGCAGTGCAACATCTCAATGCCGACTGAGCCTTAAAGCCCTTATCCCAGTGAGAAGGAAGGGAATGGGTGAGGCATTATCATTACAGCCTGGAATACTCGGCTCCCATTATGATAACCCTTAGGTGACCACAGGGGTCGGCAATGTAAACCCATCATTACCCGCGGGGTTTTGTTTGTCCCTGTATATCCGTCCTCCTCCAGTTTCCCTTGAACACTAAGAAGTGCGTGTCCGTTTGTGTGTGTGTGTGTGTGTATATATATACGTATATAGCCAATACATATATGTATAAATAAACACACATTGCACATAGCTTCAGGCATAGTAAAGATGTTGAACTTAGCTTAGCAGTGAAAGGGTTAATCCTGTAAACATAAAATATAATAAGGCACCTGAGTTCATGGATCACAGTTTGTACGTCTGCGTGATCCACAGACATTTCCCATGTCACCTCCTTATGTTCTGTAACTCTTTCTGTGCCAGGCTCCTGACTGGCGCTCACACAGCTGGGCACAGGTTGCCCATGGGAGATGATGAAACAAGATGGAGGAAGAGCCTCAGTCTGGCCATCTATGTTGCCAGGAGCGTCCGGCGGACACAAAGAGATGTGGCGGTCAGAGGTCGGACCTGTAAGTGTGAGATGGCAGATGTGGCCGAGGGCGAGGAAGCACTTGTCCAACATTCCATTAGGAGCAAAATGAGAAGCCTATAGGTAATGGCGGAGTCCAGGCTGCAGAGGAGGATTCTGGGACTTGGCTACGTGGCTTGGTCCTTTGTTGCCCAGAGCTTCCTGAGCCACAGAAGTTTTGGCTTTCTGAGACTCCAGGCTGCTAAGTCCAGAATCCCTCCCTTCTACCCAGGCTCCACCACTGAGGCGGCTCCCAGGTTCCGATGCCACGGTGGCCCCTGGTACTGGCTCTTTCCAGTCGTTGAAGTTGCAGTCAGTCAGCTGCCCCGGGAGCACCACAGTGTGCCTGCGCCAGGCGCTCTTCCTCCGGCGGGTCTCTGGCGAGCCGGGCTTGCGTAAGGCGGCCACACACAAGTCATCGGCTGCCGGCCTGATGCGCAGGGAGTTGCGGGGCGGCGCTGGTTCCTCTTTGCTCTCTATCCGCCCCCTGCCCAGCCTTCTCCGAGCTAGAGTGTCCCCCGGTATGAGCCTCTGGGAGGTAAATGAGTCCTGGGAGTGAGGGCGCTCATCAGTCTCTCGGGCTCCTACCCCCTCCGTGTCCGTCTCCATGTGGCTGAACTCACTGCGTTCATCATCGGCCTCCTCCCCGCCACGGACACTGGAGGCAGGTTCTGAGCACAGAGTAGAAAGAGTGGAATATCCAGATACAATGGAGCGAGCGTCAACGGGGATTCTCTCCTCTCCGGACCCCTGCCACCGGCTCTGGGCACCTTTGTCCCGCTGCCCAGTCTCCTCGCTGTGTATTCGCTCTGCTCCCGGCCCGTGGGGTGAGCAGGTTTGTGCCGGCGACTCCTCTGTCTCCCTCAGCTCCACTTCTGCCTCAGCCTTCTGCTCCACTTGCCCTGCCCGCGCCGCCTCCTGCTCAGAATCGTCCTCCTCCGTGCTGCTCCCAAAACGCTTCTCGTCTCGCCGCTTTCTGCGCTTGCGGTTTACAGCTGAAATAAAGGGAATGGACAGGATGTCCCGGGCGTAGATTTCCTTCCGTGAGACCTGAAAGCAAAACATTGGGTTAGAACACCTGAACTGGAGAATATCTGCTTCCCTCCCTCACCTTCTCCCCTGCAAAGGGGGGGTACCAACTCCCCTACCACACAGGGGCCCAATGCCTTCTCCCCTGCAGAGGGGGGATACCAACTCCCCTACCACACAGGGGCCCAATGCCTTCTCCCCTGCAGAGGGGAGATACCAACTCCCCTACCACACAGGGGCCCAATGCCTTCTCCCCTGCAGAGGGGAGATACCAACTCCCCTACCACACAGGGGCCCAATACCTTCTCCCCTGCAGAGGGGGGATACCAACTCCCCTACCACACAGGGGCCCAATGCCTTCTCCCCTGCAGAGGGGGGATACCAACTCCCCTACCACACAGGGGCCCAATGCCTTCTCCCCTGCAGAGGGGGGATACCAACTCCCCTACCACACAGGGCCTAATGCCTTCTCCCCTGCAGAGGGGGGATACCAACCACCACACAGGGGTGTGTACCCCATACCCCCCTGCCAACGCACACAGCCATGCTGATCCTCACACTCACCTTCCCTTTAGCAGAGTCACTGTTGGTGGAATCTGTAGGGAAAGCAGAGGCACAGAATGAGTTTCTGAGTTACAGGGTTATACACACACTGCGCCCGCGTTAAGAACAACATTGAATTGTAACAGATTTCTGTGTCTTTATTACAAAGGTTTCACAAAACGGATGGGCGGTGAGCCATATAGGACACGTGTGAAACACAATACATCACAAACACAACACAGAGTGTCAGAATTGCCATTGAATTAGGGTTTTTTTACGGCATTTAGACTCAGCATTAACAAGATATGTTTTGGACACAGCGGCAGCTCCGCCATTAGAATGGGTTAGTGTAGTGCTGGGTGAGAGTGAGAGGAGGATTACTGGGAGGGCGGGTTGGCAAGGAAAGGGTTGCTGTGCTTATAGCCATATCTGCAGGGACACGGGGTAAATACACGGAATATATGAGCCGTATGGGAGCTGCCTGTCAGTGTGAGAGCAGCGAGGGACACAACGGCACAGTGACAGTGATGAGATGTTAAATCCCTCATGTTGGGCAGTGGTAAGAGAGATGCTGGAGGGGCGAGTAGGCTGTCCCTATGGGAACTACTGTCTCTCAGTCCCTATTGCCTATCTGTGATACTAACAAATCCCAAGCTAACAAGGCCTGAGCCATTCATAGCACTGTTGCTACCCAGCCAGGTCCCTATAGAGACAAACACTGAGATAATTCTATATAAAATATCCCAAAATGTCAAGGGAAGGAGTTTTATTTCCTTCACTGATAACTCCAACATCACTTGTTGTTCACCTAAAAATTAACTTGCTTGAAATTCTCACACAATTTGCAATTGGTTGTCACTTTTTCTGTGGGTTTGAATTATCTAACTTTTTGTTCAGCGGCTCCCCAGTTTGGAATTTCAGCAGGTATCTGTTGCTAGGGTCCAAATTACCCTAGCAACCAGGCAGTGGTTTACATGAGAGACTGGAGTATGAATAGGAGAGAGGGTGAATAGAAAAATAAGTAAAAAAAAAAAAAAAATAACAATAAAGTTGTAGCATCAAAGAGAAGTCATTTTTTGGCTGTCGGGGTCAGGGACCCCCTTTGAAAAGAGTGAAAAAAAACTATAAAGAAATGAAGACCAACTGAAAGATGAACCAGCCCTTTTAATAGATGCTGAAAGTTGTCACATGATAATAACAGCTGGAGGCCCACAAAATGCCCCCCCCCCCCCCCCAATCTATAGAAATGGCTCCTATATAATCTTATCCCCTAGTGAAACTGATGCCAAATCCGGAGTCCTGATGTGAAGGTGTTACAAGACTCCCGGCCCCCAAGTATTTCCTGACTTCCTGCCCCTCCGCCCCGACTAAGCCGCTTCCCTGTCCCCTCCCAGTCCCTGGGGACATTTCCCAGAAGCCATCTCTCTTACAGCCACCGGTGGGATTACAGAGAGGAAGCGGAAGAAACCAAACCATACCCGTTCACAGCTGCAGAAGATCCGCTGAGAGAACAGAGAAGAGGAGAAGTGGATTCCAGGAAGAGGAGGAGAGGAAGAAAGGCTGGGAATTACTTCAGGTCACAACATGCTGGGGGGGGGGGGGGGAGGGATGTGGTGCCTCCCCGAATGTAACGGTGTGATGTAGCCCTCCTATTAACTGATCCATACACAAGGGCAGATGTGGGAGTGGGAATGCCCTTTACCTATTGGTCAGGGGCCTACAGGGCAGCTAGAGAGAAAACTGCCCAAGGTACCAGCCAAGAATCTCACACTCTCCCAAGCACATTGTTTCTCAATACCACCCCCCCACCACATTGGTTTGTGGTCTTACCCGAGTTCTCCCCAGTTCCTGCCGTCCGTCCGATATTTGGTAGAAGATGCTCAATGTTTGGTATATTCTGGGAATTGGTCTCATCCACGGGGGTCTGAAATAAAACATAAGGAGCTTAAGTGAACATCTTGGGGGGCAGTTACCAACCATCATATTTTGTGTGGGAAAATTAGATTTTTTTGCCATTTATTAAGTAAAGATATTCCATCTAAAATCTGTAGAATTTAATGGCAGCTGTCCTTTTTCAGTTGGCTAATTGGCTGTTTTAATAAATCACTTGCCATTCCTAGAAAATGAGTTTATTCATGGTTTCGAAAACCGCTAAAATCATGAAAATGAGAATATGAATAACTGGGCCTCCCCATCTCCCAATCAAATGGCAGAAAGACGGGTAAGAGGAAGGGGGGTGTGGTTTTCAGACCTAAGAAGGAAATGCTGACGGTGATAAGCAGATCTCTATGGTGTATGGGCAGGACCCTGGCGCTAGAGCAGGGGGGGGCAAACTTTTTGGCTCAGGGGCCACATTGACTTTTAAAATTTGACAGACGGGCCGGGCCGGGCCAGTGTTACACCGTAACACGGATTAAAAAGACCAACAGGCTGGACATGGCCCGCGGGCCGTAGTTTGCCCACCCCTGCGCTAGAAGGTGATATAAGCTGCAGAGACCCAAAGCTCAGGCCAATGAGAAGATCATGGAGCAAAAAGGAATGGAAAAAGGGCTAATTAGGGTGGGAATCGCCAACTGCGCAAGGCTGCACTGTACTTGGTACACCTGATACCCCCATATGGAATAAAAGGGTATAAAGGTTTACCCAGGAGCAGTAACCCATAGCAACCAATGACATGTTTGCTTTCAAACAGATGACCCCTAAATTCTACCTGATTGGTTGCTATGGGTTACTGCTTCTGGGCAAGTGAAGTGCCATATATTACATAACCCCATAGATTCCACTCACCTTTTCTGCCTTCTCTTGCTCCTCACTGAAGAACCAATCAAACTGCAGCATGGGAGAAAAGAACAGTCAGTAAGAGACGTCTGTATGAAGCATATTATACATAAATAGGAACAGAATAGTAGCACTGGGTGTAACAAAAGTACCAGATCACTCCCTAGGTGGGAGGAAAAGCCTATTGGTGCTCAGAATGGCGCATCTGCCTCTCACTCACGTGTTGGATAAGTGTCTCCACAATCTTGTACCGGTCTGGCATGTGTGTCACCATGTCGGTCATGTTGTCCTCCGACGTGCGAACCAGCGTTGGGCCAAAGACCAGGGCTAAGTTCCGGGGTTCCATCTGAATGGAGAGAAAAGGGCTGTGAGGGGGATCCTATGAAAATCTCAAACATCATTGTTGTATTATTGTCTGGTTGAGAAGAATGTGTATTCTGGATAAAAATCCAACCCCTATATGTAATAAAAGGCACTAATTTGCCCAGGAGCAGTAACCCATACCAACCAATAAGATGTTTGCTTTTAAAAAGAAAAACAGTAAATGCTGCCTGCTGATTGGTTGCTATGGGTTACTGCTCCTGGGCAAACTTAGTGCTTTTTACTACATAACCTCTTAAAATGGTTGTGGAATTATGGAAGAAATGCACAATTGGGGAAGGCAGGGTAGAAATACTATTATAAGACGTCTCCCAGTGCTGCCATTACACAGATAGGTGAGACCAAAAACAGAAAGGTGAGACTGGTATGTGCTTTAGGGGGACACTCGAGCTTTGTGCAAACAGTACGGATACTTTCCTGCATAGACTTCAGGTTTCTCCCTTCACCTCTTGTATCGGTTACTGATTGCTTTATATGTTACTCTGTATGTCCAATGTATGAAACCCACTTATTGTACAGCGCTGCGGGATATGTTGGCACATTATAAATAAATGTTAATAATAATAAACCTCACGTTTGTATCTGTGGTTCTAGAATGATGGAAGAACCCCATTTTGCACATTCCGAAGATTCATTCTGTTCAATGATATTGACTTTGGGCACAAACCAGTTTATCTCTCTGAAACCGCTTTAATCGGCGCTGGTTCCCAACAACTCCCGGCGGGACGAGATTTTGTTGCTCAGACTCACCTTGTTTTTCTCCGAGTGGTCTGCGATTGTCTTTAGGTGGCGCACAAGAAACCGGAGGGTCTCGTAGTAATAAGAAGGCAGCTCCTTAATCTGGGGGATATAAGAAAAGATTCCCTTGAGTTGGAATCATGGCTCAGCATTCTTTATATAAACCACAAGCACCCTATTTTACTTGCAATGGGAGGTAAATACTATTACAAGTGCAGGATCCATTATCTGGAAACCTGTTACCCAGAAAGCTCCCATAGACTCCATTTTAAAGGAGACATATATTGTATTATATATTGGATAAATATATTGGATAAATGGGAAAACCCCAACCCTGTAGGCAATTATGAATAATATACAGTGCTGGTTTCAATTTGGGCTAAACATTAATCCTATCTGTAACAATGGCCCCTTTATTGGGGCTCCCTATAGATCCTATCACTTCTTTGTCCCTGTTTCAAATGAAGGGTGGGCGTGTCCTAAAGGTCCCAGCCAGAAGCACAGCAGGAGGCTGATAGCCAATCACAGCCTTGCACTCACACCTATCAGGTCAGCCTAGCTGCTGATTGGTTCCTATCCTACAGTGCAGTGTGCTGAGAGGCGCCGCCCCCCCTGCACAACCAGAGAATTCAGCCAGCAGGAAGTGGAACTGATGGGCGGGACTAATTGGGTCTACAAACATACCCCAATGCCCTGTCAGCTCAGCTCATGTCTTTATGGCCCCAAAACAACTGCAGCTCCATAGGTCAGGCCACTGCACCTGTTCAGCCAATGACAGCCAGCCATTAATGGGGCTATAAGGCTAATGGTGTACAAGGCTGTTTCTCTGGCTGCAGATGGAGCCCATACACACAGGGAGAATGGTACTTGAGACCCTGCATGTTTGCTGCAGACAGGACTGAATGGCGAGTGTTACTGGGCCCCAAAACAAGTAAAAGGGGGAACATCACGGTACCAGTTTGCGAAGCATTTTCATTCGCTCTCTGGAATCCTCCATACGATTCGCTTCAATGAAGTCGCTGTACTTGTCTGTAATGGATTTAAATGGGAAATGATTAAAAGGCTGTAATCATGTATAAACTGCCCAGGCACCCTGCCATATGTATATACTATACAGCCACACACACACCAGTATATAAGAAACCCTTTGGAATTACTGCCTTAAAGGAACAGTTCAGTGTAAAAATGAAACTGGGTAAAATAGACTGTGCAAAATAATAATTGTTTCTAATATAGTTAGGCAAAAATGTCATCTATAAAGGCTGGAGTGGGCAGATGTCTAACATAATAGCCAGAACACTACTTCCTCATTTACAGCTCTCTAAGCTGTCAGCAGTCAGTAACCAATCAGGGACTTGAGGGGAGCCATATGGGACATAACTGTTCAGTTCGTTTGCATCTGAATCAGACCTGGGTGCTCACAAACTAACTGACAGTTATATCCCATGTGCTCCCCCATAAAGTCACTGACTAACTAAGAGGTTAGAGAGCTGAAAGCAGGAAGTAGTGTTCTGGCCATTATGTTAGACATCTGCTCACTCCAGCCCTTTATAGATGACATTTGTGCCTAACTAACTATATTGAAAACATTTTTTATTTTGCCCAGTCTGTCTATTTTACCCAGTTTCATGTTTACATTGAACTGTTCCTTTAAATAGCTATCCCACAGACAAAGACCCTTTCCCCAGCAACAGAAGACAAGGGGGACTGGATATGGGAGTCAGTAGTGTTACGTTCTTCTCACTGCCACTCGTACCGAAGCCTCCCTTCCCTCTCAGTGCTCCCACCGCTCCTTCCCATAGCCCCTCCCATAGCCCCTCCCTGCTGTACATCAGGAACCCCACCCTACATGCAGCTGTGGGAGACACTAGAAACACTCGGAGGCCAAACCTTCCTGTTTGTACATAAAAAGCTCCCACCCTGTCCCCTCGGTGCTACGTACCAATTAGCGGCTACTGAGGCGGCTCCTTTACCCCCACTGAACCCATAAACACACCGGCAGGCTGGTCTGCACCAATCAGGTGGGTGTTGCACCATCACAAACGTCCCCCGCCCACAACAACACATTAAGGTTCCACATAGAAGGGAAATACAAACCATCAGTGAAAAGAGGTTCCGGGAGTTTCCGAAAAAACGACTTCAGCAAACTGCTGACAACATTAAGGTCCTGCCATCTCTGAAACAGAAGGGAAAACGAGAAGCAGACAATTATTATTGGTGATGGCTGCATCATTAAAGGGGAACTCCACCCAAACACAACTTGAGTTTTTGAAAAATAAACATAATTTCAAGCAACTTTGCAATATACATCAATTAAACAATACGCAGCCTTTTCATGATGTTTAATATAATAATCTGGTTTGGAACAGTTCCCTAAGCCCCGCCCCCTGTTCCCTAAGCCCCGCCCCCTGTTCCCCTGCTGATCTGGCTGGCTACTTTGTGACTCAAATAAACTGTAACAGTAGCGCCTGTCCCTCAGCCTGCCTTCAGCCTGCCTCCTCCCAATCCCACAATTCCCTGCTGCACACGTGATGTCAATAAGGAAAGGAACATCCCAGTGCAATGCATTGTGGGTTATGTAGTTCCTGCATGCTGTCTGTAAGCTATGGAGAAGTTGTTACAATCTGTAACATCAGTGTTTTAGTCCCTCCTCCCCTGTCAGGATTTCAAATGATGCAGAAAGAGAACTGGAAGCTCTCTGTATTCATAGATTAAAGGGGTGGGTTCATATTTAAATTACCTGTTAGTATGTTATAGAATGGCCAATACTAAGCAACTTTTCAATTGGTCTTCATTGTTTATTTGTTATAGTTTTTTCTACCTCGCAGCTTTCAAATGGGGGTCACTGACCCCGGCAGCCAGAAAACGATTGCTCTGTGAGGCTCCAGTTTTATTGTTATTGTTACTTTTTATAACTTATTTTTCTATTTAGCCCCCTTCCTATTCAAATACCAGTCTCTCATTCAAACCACTCCCTGGTCGCTAAGGTAATTTGAACCCTAGCAACCAGATAACTGCTGAAACTCCAAACTGGAAAACTGCTGAACAAAAATTGAAATAATTAAAAAAAAAAAAACTATTAATAATAAAAAATGAAGACCAATTTCAAATTGTCTCAGAATATCATTCTCTACTTAATACTAATAGTGAACAACCCCTTTAAAGTTACTCACATCCTCAGGGGGCCAATATCCATGTAACGTGGTGAAACGCGTGTGGCTGGTTGTTTATTGAGCGTTATTATAAACAATCCAGGGGAAAGGAGAGAGCTTGTAGTGGCAGAATCAGCAGGGAATGGGGACATTGTTATCAGCGCCGGACTCCGCAGTGAGGGTGGAGCTTTTGTTTTTAAACCGTGAAGTTTTTTTGTAATTGACATAAACAACCCCCCCCCCCCCCCCGCACATCTGTGTGATACTGAAGTGTGCCAGCAGGTTGGTGCATTGCCGGTTATACAGACACGGTATAGATTCCCTCACAGTCACGTATATATGTGCATTTGTAACCATACAGCAGGCAATAATGACATAAAAGGCCACAGCAGGGCCCCAAACTCTAGTAAAAATCCCACCCCCTGCCCCTCTGGTCTCATATGTGAGTTTAAAGAAGACATTTTACTTTGGGCTAAATATTAATAATATCTCCATTTACGCATCTTAACAAATGTGCAGAACTTTACAAAATGCATAAATATACTTTTCCAGCACTACTGTCATACTGTCAAGGTAAACCCTTAATATAGAAGTATATGTTACATACATTTTATCATGGATCTTATGTTGTATTAGCAGGATTTTTTGGGGGAATGTAGAATGACTGTGGGATTCATGGGTTGGGTGCTAGAATGACTGTGGGATTCATGGGTTGGGCGCTAGAATGACTGTGGGAATCATGGCTTGGGCGCTAGAATGACTGTGGGATTCATGGCTTGGGCGCTAGAATGACTGTGGGATTCATGGGTTGGGTGCTAGAATGACTGTGGGATTCATGGGTTGGGCGCTAGAATGACTGTGGGAATCATGGCTTGGGCGCTAGAATGACTGTGGGATTCATGGCTTGGGCGCTAGAATGACTGTGGGATTCATGGCTTGGGCGCTAGAATGACTGTGGGATTCATGGCTTGGGCGCTAGAATGACTGTGGGATTCATGGCTTGGGCGCTAGAATGACTGTGGGATTCATGGCTTGGGCGCTAGAATGACTGTGGGATTCATGGCTTGGGCGCTAGAATGACTGTGGGATTCATGGCTTGGGCGCTAGAATGACTGTGGGATTCATGGCTTGGGCGCTAGAATGACTGTGGGATTCATGGCTTGGGCGCTAGAATGACTGTGGGATTCATGGCTTGGGCGCTAGAATGACTGTGGGATTCATGGCTTGGGCGCTAGAATGACTGTGGGATTCATGGCTTGGGCGCTAGAATGACTGTGGGAATCATGGCTTGGGCGCTAGAATGACTGTGGGATTCATGGGTTGGGTGCTAGAATGACTGTGGGATTCATGGGTTGGGCGCTAGAATGACTGTGGGAATCATGGCTTGGGCGCTAGAATGACTGTGGGAATCATGGCTTGGGCGCTAGAATGACTGTGGGATTCATGGCTTGGGCGCTAGAATGACTGTGGGATTCATGGGTTGGGTGCTAGAATGACTGTGGGATTCATGGGTTGGGCGCTAGAATGACTGTGGGAATCATGGCTTGGGCGCTAGAATGACTGTGGGATTCATGGCTTGGGCGCTAGAATGACTGTGGGATTCATGGCTTGGGCGCTAGAATGACTGTGGGATTCATGGCTTGGGCGCTAGAATGACTGTGGGATTCATGGCTTGGGCGCTAGAATGACTGTGGGATTCATGGCTTGGGCGCTAGAATGACTGTGGGATTCATGGCTTGGGCGCTAGATGACTGTGGGATTCATGCTGGCGCTAATTGGATCATGTGGCGCTAGAATGACTGTGGGATTCATGGCTTGGGCGCTAGAATGACTGTGGGATTCATGGCTTGGGCGCTAGAATGACTGTGGGATTCATGGCTTGGGCGCTAGAATGACTGTGGGATTCATGGCTTGGGCGCTAGAATGACTGTGGGATTCATGGCTTGGGCGCTAGAATGACTGTGGGATTCATGGCTTGGGCGCTAGAATGACTGTGGGATTCATGGCTTGGGCGCTAGCATGACTGTGGGATTCATGGCTTGGGCGCTAGAATGACTGTGGGATTCATGGCTTGGGCGCTAGCATGACTGTGGGATTCATGGCTTGGGCGCTAGCATGACTGTGGGATTCATGGCTTGGGCGCTAGAATGACTGTGGGATTCATGGCTTGGGCGCTAGAATGACTGTGGGATTCATGGCTTGGGCGCTAGAATGACTGTGGGATTCATGGCTTGGGCGCTAGAATGACTGTGGGATTCATGGCTTGGGCGCTAGAATGACTGTGGGATTCATGGCTTGGGCGCTAGAATGACTGTGGGATTCATGGCTTGGGCGCTAGAATGACTGTGGGATTCATGGCTTGGGCGCTAGAATGACTGTGGGATTCATGGCTTGGGCGCTAGAATGACTGTGGGATTCATGGCTTGGGCGCTAGAATGACTGTGGGATTCATGGCTTGGGCGCTAGAATGACTGTGGGATTCATGGCTTGGGCGCTAGCATGACTGTGGGATTCATGGCTTGGGCGCTAGAATGACTGTGGGATTCATGGCTTGGGCGCTAGAATGACTGTGGGATTCATGGCTTGGGCGCTAGAATGACTGTGGGATTCATGGCTTGGGCGCTAGCATGACTGTGGGATTCATGGCTTGGGCGCTTACCTGATCCTGTATGTTGGACTCGCTCAGGCCCTTGTTGAGATGCTCCTGCAGGCTGCTCACCACGGCATTATTTCCAGGGACGCGGTAAATTCCCAAATATTCCAAACCCTTCTGTTCCACCTGAGAGCAGCACAGCTCCACTATCAGCGGCACTCCCTGCGGGGGAGGGACCGGAACGTTAGCAGGTTGGGGCTGATTCTATTGTCCCTCTGGGGCAGAAAGATATCAGTGTCTCACCTTATTCTCTGCCGCCGGCTGGCAGTCCTCCAGTCTGACCCCAAACGCCCGGGGGGGGCACTTTTTGTTCTTCTTCATGAGATTAATTCCCCAGGCCCCCTTGGATGGCGGCGCCTCCTCTGTTAGTGGAAGTGGCAGTGAGACAGCGCATTCTCAGTATGTACAAAAGCAGAGCGCGTATGTGGGTGGTACTTACAGAGCGCGTATGTGGGTGGTACTTACACAGCGCGTATGTGGGCGGTACCTACCTTTGGCCGCGCCGTCCTGCTTGGGAGAGCGGGGAGCACTCACGCCACTTGTCCACAAGAGATCCGGTCGGATGCCCAAACTCCGGGACCCCTTGGGGGAAGTTTCCTGTTTGACCCCTGTAATGCTGGCAAAACAAAGACACTGTGGTCAAATAGAGAGATCTGATATAGAAGCATCAGCCACAAGTAGCCATTTGGGGATCAGACACAAGTAGCCATTTGGGGTTCAGGCACAAGTAGCCATTTGGGGATCAGACACAAGTAGCCATTTGGGGATCAGGCGCAAGTAGCCATTTGGGGATCAGACGCAAGTAGCCATTTGGGGATCAGCCTCAAGTAGCCATTTGGGGATCAGCCACAAGTAGCCATTTGGGGATCAGCCACAAGTAGCCATTTGGGGATCAGCCACAAGTAGCCATTTGGGGATCAGCCACAAGTAGCCATTTGGGGATCAGCCACAAGTAGCCATTTGGGGATCAGCCACAAGTAGCCATTTGGGGATCAGCCACAAGTAGCCATTTGGGGATCAGCCACAAGTAGCCATTTGGGGATCAGACAAAAGTAGCCATTTGGGGATCAGACAAAAGTAGCCATTTGGGGATCAGACACAAGTAGCCATTTGGGGATCAGGCACAAGTAGCCATTTGGGGATCAGACAAAAGTAGCCATTTGGGGATCAGACACAAGTAGCCATTTGGGGATCAGCCACAAGTAGCCATTTGGGGATCAGGCACAAGTAGCCATTTGGGGATCAGACAAAAGTAGCCATTTGGGGATCAGCCACAAGTAGCCATTTGGGGATCAGCCACAAGTAGCCATTTGGGGATCAGCCACAAGTAGCCATTTGGGGATCAGCCACAAGTAGCCATTTGGGGATCAGCCACAAGTAGCCATTTGGGGATCAGACACAAGTAGCCATTTGGGGATCAGGCACAAGTAGCCATTTGGGGATCAGACACAAGTAGCCATTTGGGGATCAGACACAAGTAGCCATTTGGGGATCAGACACAAGTAGCCATTTGGGGATCAGACACAAGTAGCCATTTGGGGATCAGCCACAAGTAGCCATTTGGGGATCAGCCACAAGTAGCCATTTGGGGATCAGCCACAAGTAGCCATTTGGGGATCAGCCACAAGTAGCCATTTGGGGATCAGGCACAAGTAGCCATTTGGGGTTCAGCCACAATAGCCATTTGGGGTTCGGCCACAAGTAGCCATTTGGGGATCAGACAAAAGTAGCCATTAGGGGGTCGGCCACAAGTAGCCATTTGGGGATCAGGCACAAGTAGCCATTTGGGGATCAGACACAAGTAGCCATTTGGGGATCAGACAAAAGTAGCCATTAGGGGATCAGACACAAGTAGCCATTTGGGGATCAGCCACAAGTAGCCATTTGGGGATCAGACACAAGTAGCCATTTGGGGATCAGGCACAAGTAGCCATTTGGGGATCAGACACAAGTAGCCATTTGGGGATCAGACACAAGTAGCCATTTGGGGATCAGCCACAAGTAGCCATTTGGGGATCAGCCACAAGTAGCCATTTGGGGATCAGCCACAAGTAGCCATTTGGGGATCAGACACAAGTAGCCATTTGGGGATCAGCCAAAAGTAGCCATTTGGGGATCAGACACAAGTAGCCATTTGGGGATCAGCCACAAGTAGCCATTTGGGGATCAGCCACAAGTAGCCATTTGGGGATCAGACAAAAGTAGCCATTAGGGGGTCGGCCACAAGTAGCCATTTGGGGATCGGCCACAAGTAGCCATTTGGGGATCAGACACAAGTAGCCATTTGGGGTTCAGCCACAAGTAGCCATTTGGGGATCAGACACAAGTAGCCATTTGGGGATCAGGCACAAGTAGCCATTTGGGGTTCAGCCACAAGTAGCCATTTGGGGATCAGCCACAAGTAGCCATTTGGGGATCAGCCACAAGTAGCCATTTGGGGATCAGGCACAAGTAGCCATTTGGGGATCAGCCACAAGTAGCCATTTGGGGATCAGCCACAAGTAGCCATTTGGGGATCAGGCACAAGTAGCCATTTGGGGATCAGCCACAAGTAGCCATTTGGGGTTCAGCCACAAGTAGCCATTTGGGGATCAGGCACAAGTAGCCATTTGGGGATCAGGCACAAGTAGCCATTTGGGGATCAGGCACAAGTAGCCATTTGGGGATCAGCCACAAGTAGCCATTTGGGGATCAGCCACAAGTAGCCATTTGGGGATCAGACACAAGTAGCCATTTGGGGATCAGGCACAAGTAGCCATTTGGGGATCAGACACAAGTAGCCATTTGGGGATCAGACACAAGTAGCCATTTGGGGATCAGGCACAAGTAGCCATTTGGGGTTCAGCCACAAGTAGCCATTTGGGGATCAGCCACAAGTAGCCATTTGGGGATCAGACACAAGTAGCCATTTGGGGATCAGGCACAAGTAGCCATTTGGGGTTCAGCCACAAGTAGCCATTTGGGGATCAGCCACAAGTAGCCCGGGACCTTACCTTACTTTGCGATAATCGTTTAATTTCTTGTTAATTAATGCTTGGCTGGCAAAGCCGGGGTCCTGCGGAGAGAGACAGATTGCTGCGATGAGCCGATGCCACGAGCAAAACCCACCTCCCCCACTGAATTTAAAGGGCTGGTTCACCTTTAATATAACTTTTAGTATATTATAGAATGGCCAATTCTCAGCAACTTTTCAATTGGTCTTTATGATTATTTGCCTTCTTCTGACTCAACTTTCAAAGGGGGGTCAGTGACCCCGGCAGTCAATAACTATTTCTCTTTGAGGCTCCAGTTTTACTGTTATTGTTACTTTTCATTCCTTATTTCTATCCAAGCCCCCTTCTATCCATACACCAGTCCCTCCTTCAAACTGCTCCCTGGTTGCTAAGGTAAACTGAGCCATAGCAACCAGATAGCTGCTGAAATTCCAAACTGCTGAACACAAAAATGAAATCATTAAAAACCCCAATGAAAAATGAAGACCAATTGCAAGTTTTCTCTCTACCTATCATACTAAGAGTTAAACCAAAGGTGCCCAACCCCGTTAGCAGCCACACCCCCTCACCTCCCCCTCCATCCGGCTATTCTCCCGGATAGCTTTGACCCAGCTGAGCATGTCATCCCGATCCTCAGCCTGAAAGAGATATTCACAGAAGTCAGGGGTCGTCAGCCGAAAGACGTGCTTCCTCTTGGTCTCGCTGTAAGAGATGTCCACCAGGCTTCCGAGGATGCTGATTGGCTGCTCCTCCTCACCTGGGGCGGGGCCCCGTGCTTCTGGGCGGTCCTTGTGCAAAAACAGCAGGTGAGGGCGCAGGACAGCAAACACTCGCTTCCACTGGCGGAGACCGCTGCCAACCTTCTATAAAGGACAAAAAAAAAAAGATCATTCAGGGGGTGGTCAGCGGGGCCCACGTCCAATCGGCTTCTAGAAACACGCAGAACAGACGGAGCAAGTTCAAATAATTAAATATATGTCATTAGCAAGGAAATCCAAGAATGCATGAGAACTCTAAGAAACTTTCCAAAGCATATGTAATAAAAGGCACTACGGTTGCCCAGGAGCAGTAACCCATAGCAACCAATCAGCAGTTTACTGGTCACCTGTTCAAAATCAAAGCTCTTATTGGTTGCTATGGGTTACTGCTCCTGGGCAAACTTAATGCCTTTTATTACATATGGGAAGTAAAGATTTTTTTGGTGATTTTTATGTTATTAGTAAAACTGCTATAATTGCTACTGAAAGCGGTATCTGCCTGGGTGTTTATTCTCTGCACTGCTGGTTCTGACTCCAGATTCAATATAACACTGAGCTTACATCTAAAGATCTGCTCTTTGGTGAGGTTGACGGATGAGGGACATGATATTGGGCTAATCCAGGGTCAGACTGGGGGGTGAAGGGCCCACTGGGGCTCCAAGACAGGGGCCCCTGCTGGCCACATCCCCTAACCCCCCCCCCCCATCCCGCAGGGCCCCCCCTAACCCCCCTTGCAGGGCCCCCCACCCAACGTCCTCCCCCAAGCGTGTAAATTTTACGTGTATGGGGAGGAGCGGTCAGGCAGGGGGGGCGCCGGCAAGGGTCGGGTCGGGTCTGGGCCGCTGGGGCCCACTAGAGCCGAGGCCCACCGTTGTTTTTCCCAACCCTGGGCTAATCCCATTGTTTGGCCCTCAGGCCAATGATTGGATCATAATGGGTACCACCGGCACCAGGATAGGACTGCATCAATGCACCAATGTGGTTCTTACCCCAATGGGAAAATCAAACCTGTCCGACTGATATCTGGCTGATATTTGCCCAGGTATTGGTTGGGCAGAACTGTAGGAGAGACTGATCCGACAGTTTTTAAAGGAGAAGGAAAGGCTAAATCAATGGGGGGGTCGAAATGTTGCAAGAAATGGAGGAAGAAGACAGGAGGAAGGGGATCGCTGCACAGAAGCACCAGCCTGGGGTATCAGGTAAGCGATTACAAACACTGGGAGGTCTCTAACATTTTATCCTCAATTTAGCCTTTCCTTCTCGTTTAATCGGCCCATGTATGTCCATCTTAAGAAAAGCCGACTGATTGCCAGACCTGGAGGAGAACGGACCTTAACTGTCAGAACCAGGAGTGAGTGCAGGGAATAAAAAAGCGCTAAACAAATACTGCTTTCAGTTGTATATAAAGCCATAGTACTCACAATAAACAACCCTCATGTACAGAGCCAATAAAAGACAAAAGATTCCTGAATCCCTGATGAGAAGCCCCCATACCCACCCACAGGAACAAGGCACGGCCAGTAGCCCCCAATCACACTTACCCACCCGGGGGGGTAACATGGAGGCTGCACCCTACCTTTCCCTTGTTGGTGAGGATCTGTTTGTACAGCAGCCAGCCCTCCCTGCGCACGTCACTGAACTCTGTCTCAGAAAGTTCCGAGGCCGAGTGACGCTTTGACCGGCCGTCCTCATTGGCCTCCAAGCTGTCTAAGGACTGCAGGACACGGGTGTGACAGTTAGTAGCAATACACACAAGCAGACAGTTCTTAGCAGCTTTTCAATTGGTCTTCATTGTTTATCAATTTTGAATTATTTACTCCAGCAGTCACGGAACTATTGGTCTCTGTTTTCACTGTTACTTTTTTACTACAGTTTTATTACTACTTTTTATTCCTAATCTTTCTATCCACATTCACTTCTATTCATATTCCAGTTTCTCATTCGAGCCACTGCCTGGTTGCTAGGGTAATTTTGACCGTAGCGACCTTTACAGCTGCTAAAATTCCAAACTGGAGAGCTTTTGAATATAAACCTAAAACATGAAAAAATGAAGACCAATTGAAAATTGTTTCAGAATAGCACTCTCTACAACATACTAAACAACCCCTTTAAAGAAACCATAAAGAAAACATCAAATATATACGAATATAAATATATAAAAACAAGTCTTGAATAAGCACATATAATAGCTCATTGCTATTTGTATTTTAATGCAATCTGTTAGACTATCCTGCAATCAGAGTTATTTCCCTGATATCCCTACCTCGATGTGGGCAATATTGTGCTGATCTGATTGGCCCTCATAATGTCGATAAATGGAGGCCCTCGGGGCAAGGACCGAATTGAATAGCCCTGGCCCAATATAGCCTTTAAACCTGCCACATCAATATCTGGGCAATTTCCAGACAGATACAGGTTGGGCAGACTTGTCAGAAGGCCACATACATGGGCCAATAAGCTGCAGACTCAGCCCGGACAGACTAAATCATCAGCTATTATGGGTCCGTGTATGGCCACCTGTACTATGTGCATTCATTCTGGTGAAAGCCCTTTCTGTATATGTACTGATAGCTCTTGTATCTGTATCCCCTAACCCTGAGGAGCGACATGAGAGATAATGGCACTATATACATAATACAATTAATATCCAGTGATATACAGGTGTATATTGGAGCACAGTTTATGTATCGGACAGTTCTTACCCCATCAGTGAAGAAGCTCCGGAGCATCCTCAAGCTTGGCACTCGACCCACAACTCGCCTGTAAGATTATAACAAACAGAGAGTGTCTATGGTTACTCCGCGGTCCCTATGCCTTCCTTATACTTCATATCCCTCAATACAAATCAAATAATCTCAAGTGCTGCCCATCAACAATCAGTTTAACAGCTACCCATCTTATTGCCCATTCATTATCACCCTTCTGCTGCATGTGATACAGGTATGGGACCCATTATCCAGAAAATTCCAAAAGGCCATCTCCTATAGACTCCATTTTAATCAAATACTTTAAAAAATGATTTCCCTTTCCTCTGTTTTAATAAAACTGTACCTGTACTTGATTCCAACTAAGATATAATTACTCCTTATTGGGGGCAGAACAGCCCTATTGGGTTTATTTAATGGTTAAATGATTCCCTTTTCTCTGTAATAATAAAACAGTACCTGTACTTGATCCCAACTAAGATATAATTACCCCTTATTGGGGCAGAACAGCCCTATTGGGTTTATTTCATGGTTAAATGATTCCCTTTTCTCTGTAATAATAAAACAGTACCTGTACTTGATCCCAACTAAGATATAATTACCCCTTATTGGGGCAGAACAGCCCTATTGGGTTTATTTAATGGTTAAATGATTCCCTTTTCTCTGTAATAATAAAACAGTACCTGTACTTGATCCCAACTAAGATATAATTACCCCTTATTGGGGCAGAACAGCCCTATTGGGTTTATTTAATGGTTAAATGATTCCCTTTTCTCTGTAATAATAAAACAGTACCTGTACTTGATCCCAACTAAGATATAATTACCCCTTATTGGGGGCAGAACAGCCCTATTGGGTTTATTTAATGGTTAAATGATTCCCTTTTCTCTGTAATAATAAAACAGTACCTGTACTTGATCCCAACTAAGATATAATTACCCCTTATTGGGGGCAGAACAGCCCTATTGGGTTTATTTCATGGTTAAATGATTCCCTTTTCTCTGTAATAATAAAACAGTACCTGTACTTGATCCCAACTAAGATATAATTACCCGGCCAAGGCCTTTGACTCCATAGAGTGGCCCTATCTTTGGGAGGTAATTACTAGGATGGGATTTGGCCCCTCCTTTGTCAAATGGCTCAAACTGCTATACAGCGCACCTAAAGCAGTTGTCAAGGTAAATGGAATACTGTCTACCCCATTCCACCTTACCCGAGGCACCCGCCAAGGCTGCCCTCTTTCCCCACTATTGTTTGCCCTATGGCAATTCAAGTCAGACACTCCCAACAAATCAAGGGATTTATATATAAGACTATTGAGGAGAAAATCTCCCTATATGCAGACGACACACTACTATACTTAGCAGACCCCTATAACTCATTTGACACGGTCTTAGATATAATTGAATCCTTTGGCACATTCTCGGGCCTACAGATTAATTGGGAAAAATCTATTATCTTTCCTTTAGATGACCAGGTCCCAGTAATGGCAGATCCAGAATGTACTCTCAAAATAGCTAACACCTTTAAATATCTAGGGATAACGATCCATAAAGAACCAGCACAATTTTTTGCACATAACCTACACCCACTCCAGAACAAATTTGAGGATACCCTTAAGTTCTGGACTATACTCCCACTTACACTAATAGGTAGAATCGACATATGTAAAATGATTTTCCTCCCTAAATTCCTATACCAATTTACTAACACCCCTTGCCATATACCAAAAAAAGCCCTGCTCGAAATTGATCGTACTCAATCTGCGTTTATTTGGGGAAATAAATCTCCAACACTATCTCGAAGTACTCTGAATGCCCCACAAGAACAACTAGGGCTTGCATCTCCTAACTATGAGCTTTACTATCTAGCTGCCCAATGCGCGCACATTGCAAACTGGAAAGTCTTTGACCCAGAAAACCCAGCCTCGATCCTAGAAGCACTCTACTTCACCTCAGTAGAAAGCCTACACAATGCCTTATACAGATCGAGGAAAGATATTAGTCCATTGCCACCAGTCTTAGATGCCACAAAAAAAGCTTGGGATTCCATGGCACAATTAATTCATGAAATAAGAGCAACTTCCCCTGATACCCCATTATGGGGGAACTTAACACATTTTGCATCTTTCCTGGAAGCAGGAACATGGGCCAAGCTAGGGATCAAACGCATGGACCACCTCTACTCTAACGGAGAACTCCATACACTACCCCAGCTACAACAAATTACCCCCCGACCCGGCCTCTCAGACCTTAGATATGCGCAGATTGTAAGCCTTTGTAGAGTACAATTTCCACAACAGCCACAAAAAACAATACTCGGACCTGGAACATTTGATAATACAGCCAAGTAAAGCCAAATTGCTCTCAAACACATACAAGCTGTTAATTAACAAAAGGTATGACCCACGGCCTAGGGTTAAGCTAAAGTGGGAGACCTCGGGGATACAACTGAACCCCGAGGACTGGGAAGAAGTTATAGATAATTTATATCAACCCCTAATAAGCACAAGAGACAAACTTATACAGTTTAAAATCATTCACCAGACCTACCTTACTCCGTATAAATTGCATATTATGGGGAAAACTGACTCCTCTGACTGTCCAAGATGTAAAACCCACATGGCCAACTTTATGCACTTGATATGGGACTGTCCTGAAATCCAAAAATTCTGGCGCAAAGTTACAGAATTCATGGGGACAGAGCTGGATTTACCACAAGTACTTAACCCGACCACCTGTGTATTGGGCATCCTAGACGCGCTGGTACCCAGGAAAAACACAAAATTACTAATGCGATTACTACTTTTCTATGCAAAAAAAACCATTGCCCTGCACTGGATGGGTCCGACACCTCCATCTCTCCGTAAATGGATCAACTTGGTCAACTCACAACTGGGTCTATACAAACTTACCTACCTCGCCAGAGGCTGCCCAGCAAAATTTGACTATATCTGGTCACCTTGGACGGACTCACCAGCCACAACAGCACAATAATGGGTTACTCTCCAACCCTTTCTTTCTCCTTCCTTTTTCTCTTTCTCTTTCTTTTCTACCTGTTACTTTATTTTATTGTTAAAAATCAATAAAAATCAACCTTTAAAAAAAAAAGATATAATTACCCCTTATTGGGGCAGAACAGCCCTATTGGGTTTATTTAATGGTTAAATGATTCCCTTTTCTCTGTAATAATAAAACAGTACCTGTACTTGATCCCAACTAAGATATAATTACCCCTTATTGGGGGCAGAACAGCCCTATTGGGTTTATTTAATGGTTAAATGATTCCCTTTTCTCTGTAATAATAAAACAGTACCTGTACTTGATCCCAACTAAGATAAAATTAATCATTACTGGAGGCAAAACAAGCCTATTGGGTTTAATTCATGTTAAAATCATTTTTTAGTAGACTTAAGGTATGGAGATCCAAAAAGCCTTATCCCCAGATCCCGAGTATTCTGGAAAACAGGACCCATACCTGTAATATCCATTAAAAACTACTTATGAAGATCTATATAACAGACTGCATTCAATCACATTCAGATGGCGCTCACCTTTGCAGTCTTCCTTCTTCTCGGAAGGTGTTGAGTCCGTCGTCACATGATTTAGACCGCTCGGTGGTTATAGCAAGGAGATATGAGGAACGCCGGCTGGACTTAATACTGCCTGGGTGAGGGACAGGGGCCAGAAGGTACAACAGCTCAGTGGGTGAGACACATTGATTAAATAGAAAACAACAGAAGCAGAAGCTGTTAGACATGAAGATAAACAAAGTACCTTTGGAATAGATAAAAACTTTCCGCACCCTATAGAATTTTACACGGTTCTGATCTGATTTGTTTGGTCCAATCCAGTTGGATCAGAAGACTAAAGGTGGCCACACTCGTGGCGATCTGCGACCGATGGTCACACGAAAGATCGTACAATCGGCCACTAACCTTCAGGGCTGAAACGGCAGGTACGGAGGTAGAAACAATAGGATTTCTACCTCCTTCTGCCAATTCAGCCCTGACGGCAGATTTTGCTCAGGCGTCTTCTATGGCGCCCAATCAAAATCTTTTGACCTGGCCGATCGGCGAGTCGACCGATATCAGCAGCCTCCTGCGATATCGGTTGACTCGCCGACTTGCCATACACGCACCGAATATCGTACGAAACGAGGTTTCGTACGATATTATGGGTGCGTGTAGGGCCAGCTTTAAGGTGGCCATACACATAACTATCCGCTCGCCTGGCGAGGTCGCCAAGCGAGCGGATCTTCTCCTGATATTCCCACCTACGGGTGGGCGATATCAGGGGAATTTAAGCTAATTGGCCCTGGGGCCAAATGATTGAATTATAACAACTGTTAAAGGCGCAGTCGGTTCAGGGACCGCATCAACGAGCCGATGCGGTCCCCGATCCGAATGAACCTTTTAAACTGCCCGATCGATATCTGCCCAATTTCAGGCCAGATGTCGGTCGGGCAGGCCTGTCGTTGCTGCCCCTACACGGGTCGATAAGCTGCCGAGTCGGTCTTAGGAACCGTTATCGGCAGCCCGTGTATGGGGGCCTTTAGTGAGGCCATACACGGGCAGATTTAAGCTGCCAATTCAGGCCCTTAATACCAATTCGGCAGCTTATCTGCCCGTGTATGGGGCTCCCCGACGGGCCTGCCCCCCTGATATCTGCCCAAAAATCGATGTCAGGCATGACTTTTCTTTTGGATCAAGGACTGCAGCACATCATTAATGTGGCCCCCGCTCCAACTTTCCGTATCTCGTTCATTGCATTAGCCCAATATCACCCACCCAAAACCAGCCAATCTAACCATGTATGGTCACCTTTACATTCAATTCTAGGAATGGGGCACAGTATGCAATCTGATTGCACAGCAGAAACTCTCGCTTTTTGGGTTACACAGTTGTAAGTGACAATCCCCCCCCATTGACACCAAACAGGACAATACAGCTCTGTTGCAGTCTCCGGGCAGGCAGCCATATTGGTTTGACACTGGAGGAACTGACAGACATGTTGGTTTGTTTCATGAAAATGTCAAAATAGTTTTGTCAGAATCATCCAAACCATGTTATGTTACTGTATGTGGCCCTTATGGAGTCACTTGGGAACTGCATTGCTTGGGTAATTCCAGTTACCTTTTAATATTTTATAGAAAGGACAATTCCTTGCATCTTTTTAGTTGGTCTTCATTTTTTATTTTTATAGTTTTTTAATTATTTGCCTTCTGACGCTTTCCAACTCTCAAATGGGGGTCACAGACTCTGCAAGTCAGTTGCTGTTATATTGAATTATTTATCTTTCTATTCAGGCCCTCTCCTCTTCATACTGCAGTTACTCATTCACACCACTACCTGGTTACTAGGGTAATTTGAACCCCAGCAACCATTTGGCTGCTAAAATTCCAAGAGAGCTGTTGAACAAATAATGAAAAATGAAGACCAACTGCAAACTGTCTCAGAATATCCCTCTCTACATCATACTTAAGACTGGGTTCATGTAAAGATCAGGCAACTGCAGCGAATGAACACAAGAGCTAACGATCATTTTAAAGGGGAAGAAAAGGAAAAATGTGAATAAGCCATAATGGATGGGTGAAGTAGAGGAGGATAGACCAGAGAAAGGTATGGCCTGAGACGGGAAGCACTTACTGCAGTCCTGAGAGTAATGCCGACTGATATTAAAGCTGAAGGAGGGCGAGGAGGGGCTGGCAGAGATTACGGGGGCAGAGTTTATGGCGCTGGACACCACACAGGAGGCAGGGACGTGTTTGGCGCGGAGGTCAATGCTAGGACTTGTTGGCTCATCTGGGAAGGGAGAGCAAGAGAGAAACAGAGTGAATGGGGGACAGCAGGGGACAATAAGGTGAGGATGGGAAAAGTTCCATATTAAAGGGGAACTCCACCCAAACACTACTTGGTTGGGTCATGTACATTTCTGGCACGTGATTTAGGTGCAAGATCTCTGAAAAGTAAACATAATTTCAAACAACTTTGTAATATACAATCATTAAAAAATATGCAGCCTTAATGTAATAATCTGGTTTGGAACAGTTCCCTAAGCCCCGCCCCCTGTTCCCCTGCTGATCTGGCTGACTATTTTGTGACTCAAATAAACTGTAACAGTAGCGCCTGTCCCTCAGCCTGCCTCCTCCCAATCCCACAATTCCCTGCTGCACACATAATGTCAATAGGAAAGTGCAATGCATTGTGGGTTATGCATGCTTTCTGTAAGCTGTGGAGAAGTTGTTACAATGTGTAACATCAGTGTTTTAGTCCCTCCTCCCCTGCCAGGATTACAAATGATGCAGAAAGAGAAGAACAGTTTTGCAGCTGGATTTCAGCATATAAAAATGGTATTTATTCCTACTGGTTGAAGGAACAGATTACAGGGATAGGGATATTAGGGGTTTCTGTGTTGTGTGGGGCTCTTTAACAAATTTTGTTTTGGACACTGAAGTTCCCCTTTAAAGATACACAATTTATTGCCATATTCCATAGCTTTCTGCATGTTTCATACTAGACCAGATCTTTAGGATCCAGGAAGCCATATGTATGATTTCCATTACCTACACCCCACTAATGCCTCACTTAGGTACATACAATGTATAACTAAAGGAGAATTAGGGCTGAATAATGTCATAATCACACCCCAACCCCCAGCTGAATGTCAGGCTTGCTATAACTACAGCACTGTAGCTTGGCTCCATAGCGACATGAGAACGAGGGAGCACTGAGTTTATTCTGGGATTGTGTTGCACATTTCACTGTAAAAAAATCTTGGTGAAAGATTATTAAACAGGTTTCTAGCCCTCCCATCATTTATTGGAGCCCACATCTGGGCACTGGTACTGGGTCCCAATTCGTTTGCACAATTCCTTATTATAGTTGGATTCTTTGGTAAGAAGTTTGCCCATGTAATAATGTTAGCACAATGTACTTAGCTGCTTATTATAGTAGGCAGTTATACTCTGTATACAATAATAATATAAAAATAATATCACTATGTTAGTATGCACTGTTTCATTATAATGCATTATTAGCCATAGTAGACTGCAGTTGACAATTGTTAATCTTCTTTTCTTTTTAAGCTTTATATTTGTCTTTTAATAGTCTTGGAACAATCAGGGTACATTTAGGGTGAAGACAAACGGAGCTACTTGGTAGCAGCTACTAGTCAAGGTTACTAGACACCAGAAAATCCCCTGCCATAGACAATACTGAGAATTGCCTCTGCTAAACACACGTAGAGACAATTATCAATAAATGATCAGCATTGTCTGTTTTAGTAGCTGTGACAAGTAGCTGCTACTAGTAGCTCCATGTGTCTTCACCCTAAGGGTGAAGACACACAGAGCTACTTAGTAGCAGCTACTTGTCACAGCTACTAAACTCCAGAAAATCCCCTGCCATAGACAATACTGAGAATTGCCTCTGCTAAAACACACGTAGAGACAGTAATCAGTAAATGATCAGCATTGTCTGTTTTAGTAGCCGTGACAAGTAGCTGCCACTAGTAGCTCCGTGTGTCTTCACCCTTAGCTACATGTTGTACATGTATAACTGTGTATGTGACAAATAAAAGGAACTATCTATCTATCTATCTATCTATGTATCTATCGATGGGGTTTGGATTAGTTCTGGATAATTGTGGGTGCAATACTCTACCTATGAAAGGTATGGATGCCAGAGGCTCCTCTGAGGGGGGCAGTGGTGGCACCCTTTGCAATGGCCGCTCTCTGGGAGCCTCTTCACTAACTGAGGTAGACGTTGGGGGCTCTACATCCTTCACTTCTGTTGGAAAGTGTAAATTGACTTGGCGTACTGCAGTGGTAGCCTTTCGACCAGAAGGGGGTTTCTGCCTCAGGACCACCTCCTCCCGTCTCTCCTGTGTGGAGCAGCTGTCATCTGTGGAGCTGGCCGATACCGCAGACTCTCTCCTCTCTGGCAGAGAAGCTGGAGAGCCAGAATACTGCTCAGTCCGGAAGGTGGGGAGGCCGCTAAAGGCAGTTTCCCGGAAGGAAAAGGCATTTAGAAGTTCAGTTCGTCTCTGGAATGAGGGACTGTAACTACGGTATCCAATGTACCCAGAATCCCCGGAGCTGGGGTGTGGCTGAGGGGGCTTCGTTGCTTCCCTTAGGCCAGGGGATACTGTTTGGCTTGGGCGAACACGAGAGGGTGCTTGGGAAGAATGTAGTGGTCTGTCCTGTGGCCAGATGCGGTGCTCATAAGGTGGTGAAATGAGAGCACTTAAGTTTAGTTTCTCTGCGGATGTACCAAACTGAGCCAGGAAGTTGTCAGACTGTGCCCGGTGACCCCAAGACTCATACAATGGAGCCTGATGAAGAGTGTCCTGGGATACGCTGTGAGGCCAGTTGCTTAGGTGAGTGGTCTCTCCTAGCCGGTCCTGCGACGCACTGCGTCTTCTTGGGGGTAAGGCGGAGCCCCTTCTAGGGGCCTGCTGGGACATCCAGCTGCACAGTGCCTGATGTCGCTCCCACGGACTCACCCACCGCGGGCTGGCCAGTCGCTCCCAGGGTTCAGGCGAGACATTGCGTGGCGCATCTTGCATATAACGAGAGTGCCATCCGTGACTGCTGTGGGGCGGCCCAGGACCCCTGAATCTGTCTGAAGAGGACGGTGACCCCTGGAAGGATCGAGCCTGCGAAAGAGAAGTGGGAGCAGTCCGTGGGTAATTGTCACGGTGGGCAGGGCTGCCTCTTGGCACTTCACTGTGAACAGGGCTCCTAATGGCAGTCGCATCGGCAGAGTTTGGGTGATGGTACCGAGAAGCAGGCGCGTACCCAGAAACAGGCTCGTGAGTCCGCCACGGGTAGTAAACAGGTGGGGGCTCGGGGATACTGTGGGCACCACCTCGATATGGCTCATTGCCTTTCAGATAAGCATCCTGGGAATAGGCCTGAGGAAGGGAATAAAGAGTGATAATAAAAGGTACAGAAATATGGAAAGAGGGGTTTGACAAGACTTTGAATCATCTATAAAAAGAAATATATGGAAAGCTGTCCCTATAATATAAACCATTCTCTATAAGTATCTGTAAGTTTGCCAAGAGTCAGGTAGGAAGGGATGTCGTTTCTTCCATCGCTTCCTTTGTTACTTCTGGAAATGAAACACTTGGGCTCTCTCGATCCCCCTACAATGCAATGATAGTACAGTGCGACATGCAGGTTATATGATGGGCAGTGCCCAGGGCTCACCAGCTGTAATATATCTTCATCCCGGGGCATAATGGAGAGTTCCAGGGTATCGTCACTGCAAAACCAAAGAACAGCCGTCAGGCCAATGGCCACACATACGGAAGGGCACTGGAGCAGCAAAATAACAAATACATTCGGTAGAATTCTGACGTTTAAAACTTAAAATTCTGCCTTTTAAACTCATAATTCTGATTTAAACTCTTAATTATAAATTTAAAAAAACATTATTAAGTTTTGATTTTGAGTTTTTTTTACAAGCCCAGTGCTATTCCATACATACAGACATGCCGGAGACACACAGACATGCCGGAGACACACAGACATGCCGGAGACACACAGACATGCCGGAGACACACAGACATGCCGGAGACACACAGACATGCCGGAGACACACAGACATGCCGGAGACACACAGACATGCCGGAGACACACAGACATGCCGGAGACACACAGACATGCCGGAGACACACAGACATGCCGGAGACACACAGACATGCCGGAGACACACAGACATGCCGGAGACACACAGACATGCCGGAGACACACAGACATGCCGGAGACACACAGATATGCCGGAGACATACAGACATGCCGGAGACAAACTGCCCACGGATTTTTGTAGCCACATTTCCGCACAGTGCTGCCTGCCAATAGGAATAATATCTGTTTCCTTCTCTTACTGTGCCGCGGTGCATGGTATCTACCACCCTGTGGCTCATTATGTACAGTATGTTTAACATGTACTGGGGTGCATATTATTTCATAGCTGGACACACGTCCGGTATTCATCTGAATGGCTTTGCCCGTGTACCTGTTCTGTATGAGTGCAATAACTTGTGAGTATGTTTTTCCGATGATGCTCTCGCCATTCACCTTCACCAGTCGGTCACCTGTAAGAGCAAATGAGAGTCCGTTACCCGTTCTGATCTGCCCAGTAGGCACAGCGCTGCTATATCTTTGCTACATTCAAGGAGTACATGACTGCAGATACACATATAGGGTTTATAAATCACACTTGATATCTGTATTCACCAGTGTACTTGCCCTTTAAATCCCTAGGGTTCATGCACCTAAGTAATGTATGTTACAGAGTTAATAGGCTTGTGCTGCAGGGGTGGGCCAAGCCCACCAGATGCCCTAGGCAACCCAGCCGCCCCTGTACCTTGGAAGCCGCACAATGACAGGGGCAAGGGAGCTGGGATTACTGGTAGGCAGAGGTACCTGCCTAGCTCCCCCCTAATTGTTGTACTCTGGACCAGCAAACCCGACCCCCATTAAACAGGAAGTGCTGTTGCTGCAAAATGGAAGTGACATCATCAGATGTGGGAGGGTTTAAAAAATGATCTAAAATGTTTAAAGGAGCAAAATATAGATAATATAATATAAAATAAGAAATTATTATAATACCTGCATACCGACATCTATACCCACATCCGGAAATCCTACCCGCAACCCACAGGGTACCTGCTTCTCTACCTGCTTCTCTTAAGGGTAACCCGTGAGTACCCAACCTGCTGTAAGACTCTACTCCGCACTGTGCCACCGGCACCAGTTGGGTTTATCCCATTATGGGCCCTTTCCTCTTACCTGTGCACAGTCCTGCCTTCTGGGCTGGGCCTCCTTCCTTCACCTGTTTGACAAAGATGGTGTCCATAGGCTCCAGTTGACTGGCTGCCGAGGGGAGATCTGTCATTGGAGAAATGTTGGAAGGAATAGGAAATGAAATAAAAGAAACAGAAGCAGCAGAGAAGTTAAATGAACAGAGAGTTTGGGTAAGGGTTTCCTAAATCAGCAGCGATCTTATTAAAATAGGAAAAATATGTTTCTTTTGCATTCCAGAGAGAGAAAAGTGTTTGTAACAATGCCATGGCTCAATGTATAGGGTATATACTGGCCAAAAGGCCTTGGGGGGGGGTTCTGCCTCTTTTCTTCTTTTTTGAAGCTATTATCTACCAATATTCAATTTAACATAAACACAACAGTACAATAGTGGGAAAGAAGGAACGAAGAGAATAAAAATAAGAAGATGGACCCCAGATCTCTTCTAATTTATCAGGGCATCCTCGTGCCAAGTATACCAGCTTTTGCCTCGGGTGGGGATTCATTTACCAGCGTCTTCCAAAAGACCTGGAATTTTCTGTAATTTGGATCTCCATATCTATTTAAACTTGAAATAAACCCAATAGGGCTGTTCTGCCCCCAATAAGGGGTAATTATATCTTAGTTGGGATCAAGTACAGGTACTGTTTTATTATTACAGAGAAAAGGGAATCATTTAACCATTAAATAAACCCAATAGGGCTGTTCTGCCCCCAATAAGGGGTAATTATATCTTAGTTGGGATCAAGTACAGGTACTGTTTTATTATTACAGAGAAAAGGGAATCATTTAACCATGAAATAAACCCAATAGGGCTGTTCTGCCCCCAATAAGGGGTAATTATATCTTAGTTGGGATCAAGTACAGGTACTGTTTTATTATTACAGAGAAAAGGGAATCATTTAACCATGAAATAAACCCAATAGGGCTGTTCTGCCCCCAATAAGGGGTAATTATATCTTAGTTGGGATCAAGTACAGGTACTGTTTTATTATTACAGAGAAAAGGGAATCATTTAACCATTAAATAAACCCAATAGGACTGTTCTGCCCCCAATAAGGGGTAATTATATCTTAGTTGGGATCAAGTACAGGTACTGTTTTATTATTACAGAGAAAAGGGAATCATTTAACCATGAAATAAACCCAATAGGGCTGTTCTGCCCCAATAAGGGGTAATTATATCTTAGTTGGGATCAAGTACAGGTACTGTTTTATTATTACAGAGAAAAGGGAATCATTTAACCATGAAATAAACCCAATAGGGCTGTTCTGCCCCCAATAAGGGGTAATTATATCTTAGTTGGGATCAAGTACAGGTACTGTTTTATTATTACAGAGAAAAGGGAATCATTTAACCATTAAATAAACCCAATAGGACTGTTCTGCCCCCAATAAGGGGTAATTATATCTTAGTTGGGATCAAGTACAGGTACTGTTTTATTATTACAAGGAAAAGGGGATCATTTTCAATAACTAGAATTATTTGCATATAATAGAGTCTATGGGAGATGATGTTCCTGTAATTTGGCAGTTTCTGGATAACGGGTTTCCGGATAACAGATCCCATACCTGTATTGCTTTTTTTGCATAACAAAATAGTTGTATGGAGCAAAGTTAAGTGTGGGTTCTGCCTTTTTAAAGGAAAGGAAATGATGTTCCCTTTCACCGAGCCCCTGTATAACTTTTTATTCTCATATTATCTTGGGGTTTTGAGTCAGAACCAATGGGGTTTCTTTTAGGGATAGTGTGGGATTGGCAGCCCTGGGAGGTACCAGAATTCTGTATTGTGGGGGGCATGACTATTGGGCTTTATTGCTGCCTTTCGTCCCTAGGAAGGTGCTGAGGGCAGTTGTTAATAGTTTATAGTATATCTGTAACCTTCTTATGAACAAAAGGGTTGAAAGAAATATCCAAAAATCTCTGTATTTAATAAAGAGATTTCTGGATATTTCTTTCAGCCCTTTTGGTTCGTAAGGGTTACATTGACGGGAGCTATGTACAATTTAAATGAGAAATTAGGTAAATGGTGAGAGAAGGAGGGTTATGGGTGAAGGAGTGGGCGACAATTGCACCCAGCACCCTTAAGGGTAGAAGCTAGTAGTAGTACAAGAAAGAAAACAGAGAGCACCTACCTGCGCCTCCATCCTCCTCCTGCAAAGAAGCACAAAGCCCGGTCAGTAAGAGTCAGTGACCCACCCACTCCACTATCACTTCCACCAAGGAGCAATATACAGTGCATAAAGTACCCCCTATTGTAAGATATAGGGATATTATAAGCCACCAAGCATGACCATATGGAACTCCCAGGCGACTTCATATTTTACAACAGGGGGTACTTTATTATAATATACAAGTTTTAGTGAGTCATGTGACAGAAATGACATCACTAAGCTCCAATTATAACTGATGACATCACTAAGCACTGTTTATAAGGATAGAATTTACAGTTTGGTCCCATAGGGTAATGCCCAAAGTGTATATAAATGTAGAGTATATGTTACATGCAGTGTCCAGGCACACCCACATACCAACTCATGTGGAACCCACCCAGTAACCCTTTACTGGGTGGGTGTCTCTGGCACCCAGAGCATGTACCTACCTTGTGGACAGAGGTCACGGCAGATTCCGGTGGGTACACTATGAAGTGGCGCAGGGTGAATCCGAAGCCATGCTGGCTCTTCCTGATGACCAGCGTTCTGGGTCCGACCCAGTGGAAGGACTCGTCCAGCGGCGGAGAAGTGCTCGGGCAGCCCCCATCCCGCGGCACCACGGGGGTCTGGAGAAGAAAGGGGACAGGCAGCTATAAATGGCAGCAGAGAACGTGAGTGGTTTTTATTCTATCTGGCTATGTGCCGATAACATGGCAGCGGGCACAGGCCTATGCTATAGTGCGTTGTCAGAAATGGAACAGATCTTTGCTCTGCCACTTACACAGATCCTTTCACTGATGTGCTTGGGGGCTCCTCACCCCGTACCCTACACACGCACCCCCACCCACTCTGTTTTGTAGAATGTCACCCCAAACTGCTGACGTTAGCGCCAGTGCCCTCTGCGGGCAGCACATTAAATTAATATCCCCAGCATCCTTTTAATTAACCCATTAACACTGTCGGCATGACGATTGCATCACTGCTATGCTATTGGGCCAGGAGGGGAGGGGTCCGTGACAGACAGAGACATCCTGGAAATGAGTCAATTCCACACACAGCTGAGCTGATGAGCGCACAGGGCCCCAAGGACACGGCCGCAAACAATGCCCAGCTGGCACCAAGAGGCTTTATCCATGTGAAGAGGAGGGCAGCAGCCTGACCATGATACCCCCTGCCAGCAGTATCAGCGTGTGGTTTATTCACACAGAGAAACCCAATGCCACATACCCAGCGGCACAAAGCAGGGAGGCTGTCTGAATACACTGCTCCCACCTGGGTCTCTACCTGGGTACTTACCGGGAGCGGGGCAGGATGCCAATAATATGGCACCCATTTATAGCTCTAAAGCTGCTAATGAACTACAACTTCATCCTCAGTACCCCATTCTAATGGCATCATGAGCCCCAGTGGTGACAATTCAGTTAAACATTCCCGCAGGGTGTTAGTTTGTACCAGTGATAACCCACTCCTACAGCGGGGAGAGGTACAGGGCTGTCTGCACTACAGGGGGGGATAGGTACAGGGCTGTCTGCACTACAGGGGGGGATAGGTACAGGGCTGTCTGCACTATGGGAGGGGGGATAGGTACAGGGCTGTCTGCACTACAGGGGGGGATAGGTACAGGGCTGTCTGCACTACAGGGGGGGATAGGTACAGGGCTGTCTGCACTATGGGAGGGGGGATAGGTACAGGGCTGTCTGCACTACAGGGGGGGATAGGTACAGGGCTGTCTGCACTACAGGGGGGGATAGGTACAGGGCTGTCTGCACTACAGGGGGGGATAGGTACAGGGCTGTCTGCACTACAGGGGGGGATAGGTACAGGGCTGTCTGCACTATGGGAGGGGGGATAGGTACAGGGCTGTCTGCACTACAGGGGGGGATAGGTACAGGGCTGTCTGCACTATGGGAGGGGGGATAGGTACAGGGCTGTCTGCACTACAGGGGGGGATAGGTACAGGGCTGTCTGCACTACAGGGGGGGATAGGTACAGGGCTGTCTGCACTATGGGAGGGGGGATAGGTACAGGGCTGTCTGCACTACAGGGGGGGATAGGTACAGGGCTGTCTGCACTACAGGGGGGATAGGTACAGGGCTGTCTGCACTACAGGGGGGGATAGGTACAGGGCTGTCTGCACTACAGGGGGGGATAGGTACAGGGCTGTCTGCACTACAGGGGGGGATAGGTACAGGGCTGTCTGCACTACAGGGGGGGATAGGTACAGGGCTGTCTGCACTACAGGGGGGATAGGTACAGGGCTGTCTGCACTACAGGGGGGGATAGGTACAGGGCTGTCTGCACTACAGGGGGGATAGGTACAGGGCTGTCTGCACTACAGGGGGGGATAGGTACAAGGCTGTCTGCAATATGGGAGGGGGGATAGGTACAGGGCTGTCTGCACTACAGGGGGGATAGGTACAGGGCTGTCTGCACTACAGGGGGGGATAGGTACAGGGCTGTCTGCACTACAGGGGGGCTAGGTACAGGGCTGTCTGCACTATGGGAGGGGGGATAGGTACAGGGCTGGCTGCACTATGGGAGGGGGATAGGTACAGGGCTGGCTGCACTATGGGAGGGGGATAGGTACAGGGCTGGCTGCACTATAGGAGGGGGGATAGGTACAGGGCTGTCTGCACTACAGGGGGGGATAGGTACAGGGCTGTCTGCACTACAGGGGGGGATAGGTACAGGGCTGTCTGCACTACAGGGGGGCTAGGTACAGGGCTGTCTGCACTATGGGAGGGGGGATAGGTACAGGGCTGGCTGCACTATAGGAGGGGGGATAGGTACAGGGCTGTCTGCACTACAGGGGGGATAGGTACAGGGCTGTCTGCACTACAGGGGGGCTAGGTACAGGGCTGTCTGCACTATGGGAGGGGGGATAGGTACAGGGCTGGCTGCACTATGGGATGGGGATAGGTACAGGGCTGGCTGCACTATGGGAGGGGGATAGGTACAGGGCTGGCTGCACTATAGGAGGGGGGATAGGTACAGGGCTGGCTGCACTATGGGATGGGGATAGGTACAGGGCTGGCTGCACTATGGGAGGGGGATAGGTACAGGGCTGGCTGCACTATGGGAGGGGGGATAGGTACAGGGCTCTCTACAACATGAAAGGGGGATAAGTACAGGACTGGCCAGACTACAGGGGGATAGGTACAGGGCTGGCTGCAGCAAGGGAGGGGGGATAGGTAGAGGAATGGCTGCACTATGGGAGGGGGATAGGTATATCTGACTGACAACAAGAGCAAATACAGGCAGAGCCAATGCAGTCCTCGCCTGGCAGAATTTTTGGCCAGACGTTGGTCAGGCAGGCCCACTGTAGGGCCCCATACACAGATCAATAAGCTGCTGACTTGGTGTATGGCCACCTTAACAATCACTTGAATTTAGGCCATTCCCTCAGGACTACTGGCCCACAGAGATTTAAAAATCTAAATGGACCCAAGAAACCCCCCAGAAGCACACAGTACATACCATAAATAAGCCTTTAAAAAGTTCCATGCTATAATATTACATCTGGAACCTATTAGGCATATTAAATATCACTGAGAAATACTCTGACCATATAACATCCCATAGAATTCTGGGACTACATACCCCGGCATCCACTGACAGTCAATAAATCAATACTACAGCATGAAATGCTTATTACTAGGGTTATATTACCCCGGAGTGATGTCACAATGGTCACATAATACAGGTGCAATCATCCCTCTCCCAGGCCAGTGAGTTAATGCTGCGCATAGAATATAATAATCCCCAAATGAAAATAACAAAGCATATTAGAAGTCACCTTGGTAATTCAAGAGTGGAATTATGGCATTCTCCTGCAGCCTTGTGACTGGGTGATTAAGAGTCTCCTTGTGGCTTCTGATGCCCTTATAATTGTATTATGTATATATATATATATAGTCTTTTAAATATATTTATTATTATTATTACATTATTTTTGATGTATATATATATATATATATATATATACACACACACCCGATTCTTCTATTTTCCCACTGCACCCTCCCTCCTACACAGAATGGGCACCCAGCACCCTGACACCCACACAAAGCGGGGTGCCCATAATGAGCCCGGCCCATCCATGTGTTGCTCTGTGTATGGGAAGGGGCCCGTGTGTAGAGCCTTTCATACACTGATGGGACTGGGGACTCGCAAGGACAAAAGCTCCTTTTTGTGAGACTGGATCACATGCCGATGAGGAATAGCAGAGAAGCAGTAACTACACTGAGGGTTTTTTCCACTATTCCCCCCACTCCCTATAGATAATCTGAAGCCAAATAGAGCGGCCACTGTAGCACAAAGCTGGAGATAGAAGCTTCTGATCCCATGGAGGTACTGGATATCGCCCGGGACACCACCCTGGGACACCACCCCAGGACACCACCCCGGGACAGCACCCGTATTCCTCTTTGTTCAGCACAATGCAGCACCCTCTGTATAGAACCTTCCTTTTGTTCCCTTTGCAACAAATACAGAACTTTCCATAGAAGACAAGGGACATGCAATGTTTGTTTGCTGTGCACCATCCACATCACTAGAAAAACCCATTTTAGACTGTAAGCTCTTGCCCCAACAGTCGTCATTGTCACTATTTCAACGTGGTGTCTAACTAGTATGGTCATTTGTGCCCCCATACTGCCCTGCTACTATGGTTATTAGGTCCCATAAAGAATATCGGTATCTTTGTAATGACCAGTTGTTATTTGTGCAGATGGGGGAGCACTAGGGGAGACCTACTTTGGACTACCGGGGTCCATCAGGAAGCCAGAAGTGGTGCAGCAAGTCCCACAGGGGTGTATGGTTCTGTACAGGGGGGCCCCATGCATAGTTGGGGCCCGTGGCATATTTTGCTCTAGGGTCTGTAACCCTCTAGTTACGCCACTGGATAGCCAATCCCCAGCCTCTGTGCTTTATTAGAGTGGCCTTTAATTGTTTTATTGCTGTATCTATTTGTTTCCATCAGTTGGGCACTTCTGACTCGCATTGTGGCCTTAACCTTAGATGACAAAGAAGGGTCCTAAACCCATATTCATTGGTGACCCCCCCAAGTAACCCCTCCTAAAGCAGCTGAGCTTGCTTTGTACCCTTGGAAGCACTAATAAATGCCAGGAAATAAACCGTCTGGCCTTTCGCCAAAGTCTAATAAATGCCCCTGAGAATAAATGGGCGTTTCTGCAAATTGGGCCATTGTCAGGCTGAAGCTGAGCAGCAGTAATGAGGGTACAGGTATCCAGCATGGGGTCCTCCCGGCAACAGTAGCCAAAATCCCCACTGCGCTGGCCGTGTCAGTTTCACTGTTACAAGCCAGAATAAGGGGGGGTAAATGCTACCAGAGAAAACCAGACCCCCGGCCTAGTTACCTCAGCCACAGAGCAAAGTAGGGCAGCCTCCATGTCCCTGAAATACACGGAATCATTGGAAATTCACGGAAAGATTATAATTGAAAAAGATAAGATGATTAGGATGAGTAGCTAAACACGCCTGCGGCAAACAGAGAATGGATATGGAGGATTAAACAGAAATATTTCCATATTTCCAGCTTAGATTCAGAACCAAATGGACAATGATAGGAACATACCAGCTAAACTGTGCTAAATGTATTCTGTGATTTTTATTGAGCTCAAAATCAAAAGCGGAAAGGCCATCTCCCATAGACTCCATTATAAGCAAATAATTCCAATTTTTCAAAATGATTTCCTTTTTCTCTGTAATAATAAAACAGTACCTGTACTTGATCCCAACTAAGATATAATTACCCCTTATTGGGGCAGAACAGTCCTATTGGGTTTATTTAATGGTTAAATGATTCCCTTTTCTCTGTAATAATAAAACAGTACCTGTACTTGGTCCCAACTAAGATATAATTACCCCTTATTGGGGGCAGAACAGTCCTATTGGGTTTATTTCATGGTTAAATGATTCCCTTTTCTAAGTAATAATAAAACAGTACCTGTACTTGGTCCCAACTAAGATATAATTACCCCTTATTGGGGGCAGAACAGTCCTATTGGGTTTATTTCATGGTTAAATGATTCCCTTTTCTAAGTAATAATAAAACAGTACCTGTACTTGGTCCCAACTAAGATATAATTACCCCTTATTGGGGGCAGAACAGCCCTATTGGGTTTATTTAATGGTTAAATGATTCCCTTTTCTCTGTAATAATAAAACAGTACCTGTACTTGGTCCCAACTAAGATATAATTACCCCTTATTGGGGGCAGAACAGCCCTATTGGGTTTATTTAATGGTTAAATGATTCCCTTTTCTCTGTAATGATAAAACAGTACCTGTACTTGATCCCAACTAAGATATAATTACCCCTTATTGGGGGCAGAACAGCCCTATTGGGTTTATTTAATGGTTAAATGATTCCCTTTTCTCTGTAATAATAAAACAGTACCTGTACTTGATCCCAACTAAGATATAATTACCCCTTATTGGGGCAGAACAGCCCTATTGGGGTTATTTCATGGTTAAATGATTCCGTTTTCTCTGTAATAATAAAACAGTACCTGTACTTGATCCCAACTAAGATATAATTACCCCTTATAGGGGGCAGAACAGCCCTATTGGGTTTATTTAATGGTTAAATGATTCCCTTTTCTCTGTAATAATAAAACAGTACCTGTACTTGATCCCAACTAAGATATAATTACCCCTTATTGGGGGCAGAAGAGCCCTATTGGGTTTATTTAATGGTTAAATGATTCCCTTTTCTCTGTAATAATAAAACAGTACCTGTACTTGATCCCAACTAAGATATAATTACCCCTTATTGGGGGCAAACAAATAACTTTACAGAACACAGGGAAGCCCAGCAGCAAAACTAATAATACAGCTATGGGATCTGTTATCCAGAAACCCAGACACAGCAAGGTCACCAATTGAGCAGATCTTTACCTGATTGATCCACCCACTTACAAGGCCAAACTGGGCTGGTGCATAATGATGGCCTTTGCAGACCACCAGTTAAAAACGACATCAAGACCCCAATGTGGTCCTTGTCCGACAGGATCTTCTAAACTTGCCAATAGATATCTGTCAGATAGCAATCGGACAGGCCACTGGGGAGACCCTATACATGGACCAATAAGCTGCCAGCGTGACCTGCAACCTAACACACAACTATGAAATTGATGCCACCCCTGGAACACACCACACACATCTCTACCAGAATAGAAAGTAGTGGCTATCTCTTCCACCCAAAACTGTGCCAACTCTAACACAAACAAACCCAATGGCATCTGTATTGGTCTCAGTAACCCACAATGCAATGGCTTGTGTACCCACTGAGCGAAGTCCTACACAACTGCATCTGAATAAATATGGCCAACGGGTGGATTCTCTTACACACCCTGTTCGGCACAGAGGAAATATCACACTGGTGTTGAGTGTAAATAGAACTTGTGACAATGTTTGGTCAAAGGCGGGTGTAAAGTACAGGGTGCCCACCCAGGCTGAGAGGGCCAAATCAGAAGCTGAAATCTGCCGGTGTATGGCCAGCTTTGGGTCCCAACTCAACAATGGAGGCTGTTATCTTTACTGGGCTGCCCAACCCATTACACACTGCCAGGCTGAAACACAAATTGCACAGTGGCATCTCTGCCAGGATGAAACACAAATTGCACAGGGGCATCTCTGCCAGGCTGAAACACAAACTGCATAATGGCATCTCTGCCAGGATGAAACACAAACTGCATAATGGCATCTCTGCCAGGCTGAAACACAAATTGCACAGGGGCATCTCTGCCAGGATGAAACACAAATTGCACAGGGGCATCTCTGCCAGGCTGAAACACAAACTGCATAATGGCATCTCTGCCAGGATGAAACACAAATTGCACAGGGGCATCTCTGCCAGGATGAAACACAAATTGCACAGTGGCATCTCTGCCAGGATGAAACACAAATTGCACAGTGGCATCTCTGCCAGGATGAAACACAAATTGCACAGGGGCATCTCTGCCAGGCTGAAACACAAACTGCATAATGGCATCTCTGCCAGGATGAAACACAAATTGCACAGTGGCATCTCTGCCAGGCTGAAACACAAACTGCATAATGGCATCTCTGCCAGGCTGAAACACAAATTGCACAGTGGCATCTCTGCCAGGCTGAAACATAAATTGCACAGTGGCATCTCTGCCAGGATGAAACACAAATTGCACAGGGGCATCTCTGCCAGGATGAAACACAAATTGCACAGGGGCATCTCTGCCAGGATGAAACACAAATTGCACAGTGGCATCTCTGCCAGGATGAAACACAAATTGCACAGTGGCATCTCTGCCAGGATGAAACACAAATTGCACAGGGGCATCTCTGCCAGGATGAAACACAAATTGCACAGTGGCATCTCTGCCAGGATGAAACACAAATTGCACAATGGCATCTCTGCCAGGATGAAACACAAATTGCACAGTGGCATCTCTGCCAGGCTGAAACATAAATTGCACAGTGGCATCTCTGCCAGGATGAAACACAAATTGCACAGGGGCATCTCTGCCAGGATGAAACACAAATTGCACAGTGGCATCTCTGCCAGGATGAAACACAAATTGCACAGGGGCATCTCTGCCAGGATGAAACACAAATTGCACAGTGGCATCTCTGCCAGGATGAAACACAAATTGCACAGGGGCATCTCTGCCAGGATGAAACACAAATTGCACAGGGGCATCTCTGCCAGGATGAAACACAAATTGCACAGTGGCATCTCTGCCAGGATGAAACACAAATTGCACAGTGGCATCTCTGCCAGGATGAAACACAAATTGCACAGGGGCATCTCTGCCAGGATGAAACACAAATTGCACAGTGGCATCTCTGCCAGGATGAAACACAAATTGCATAATGGCATCTCTGCCAGGATGAAACACAAATTGCACAGGGGCATCTCTGCCAGGATGAAACACAAATTGCACAATGGCATCTCTGCCAGGATGAAACACAAATTGCACAGGGGCATCTCTGCCAGGATGAAACACAAATTGCACAGGGGCATCTCTGCCAGGATGAAACACAAATTGCACAATGGCATCTCTGCCAGGATGAAACACGGTTGCACCCTGATATCCTAATCAGAATGCAAAACAAATTGCACAGTGGCATCTCGGGGAGGCGCTCCCATCCCTGCCAGGCTAAAACACAAATGGCACAGTACCAGCTTTGCCAGCACTTTCACATCTCTGTCAAGCTAAAATGCAAATGACGCAGTGCCAAGTCTGCGAGACTTAAACACTAATTACACAGTTCCAAGTCTGCCAGACGCTAATTACACAGTGCCACCTCTGCCAATCTGAGACACAAATGACACAGTCTCATCTTGTACAAACCACAAATGACCCAATGCCAGCTGTACATGGCAGATGCCCCGTGCCATCTCTGCTGAGACACAAATGACTTGCAATGCTATCTCTACCATACTGACCCCCTGGCAGTGCCATCTATGCCACCACAATGGTTTCATCTGTAAAACTGATGTAGGAATGATGGGCCGGTTCCGCTCCGAGCGTGTTGGTTCTAGTCACACAGGCAGCTGACAGACATTGCCAGTTGGTTAAGCCTTTCCCCTTCAACTCTCCATGTAAACAGAAAAGCAAAACAAACATAGGCCAGAGAGTAGATGGGCAATTAGGAAAGATAAATATAAGGCTCTCTACTGCCGACAGCCATTTAGCATGACACTTTGCCATAAGGGTGAAGACACAGGGGGCGACTATGATCGGGGCAACGGTGATTTAGCTGCCATTGGCTAAGGTAGAAGTCATTTTTAAAAGTTGAGGTGACTAATTGCCCTGTGTGTCTTCATCCTAAAGGCTTGCAGTCTCGCACAGGAAACTGTTGGGAGAACTCAACAGACCCAGTCCAGGACCTAGAGGGACTAAAGGTGGCCATACACGGACCGATTTTTTACTTACAAACGACCGATTCCCGAACGATCCGATGCTATCGTTAAGTTATCGTATAGTTGGTGGTGCACGAACGATCGTCGGCCCACCAAACGAGCCGACATTATCGTCCCCAAAATCGATCGGCCAGGTTTAAAAATTTTGGTCGTTTAACGATAAAATCTGCCAGTTGGTGTGAGTGTCAGACATTTGTCTTTCAACGATTGTTCTCTGCGCATGTCACGATTGCCAGCAGCAGAAGTCAACGACATCGATCGTACGTAGATGTACGATCGTAGGTATTTTACGATAATGATGCGACAAAATCTTTCCCGAATTATCGTTGCCCGTGGATGGCATATCGTATGGGAACTCGATCGCCATACGATCGTTTGTCGATATAATCGTTCATCGCACAACGAGCGAAATCGCCTCGTGTATGGCCACCTTTAGGCTTTTCATGTATTAATATAAAAGTATAGACCAAAACTCTTCCCATTACAATGCTGGGAATGTCCAGATGCCAGAAATCTGGGCCAAACTGGCTTGGCCATTGTGACTACCATTTTGTATCTTGTTGCCATTAACCTAAGCCAGTGGGCGTCTTCACTGCCAGTCCCCCTTGAAGGTCCAATTTTTGACAGGCTCATAGCGAGGTTACGGGTATGAGATTTTCACCCCAGATATCACCCTAACTGCCATACAAGCTGGTCCTTTGGGTGTATCCAGCAAGTAGGCGCTGTCCTGCAATCTAACCCCAACTGGCCTTCAGGGGGATCTGTGCCCCCAAAGATCAAGCAACAAAATCCAAGATGGTGACACCTTGTAACAACTTTAAGGCCTGGATCATAACTGTTATATAGAGTCTAATACTGTAGGCTGGTGAAGTTCACTATATAAAATGCAGCATTTCTCCCAATATTGTTTTCTAGGGTTTAGTTCTCCTTTAACACCTGCCTTTATGCATCTGCTCCAAGTCCAACATTCCCCTAGCATTCTGCACCTGTAAGCAAATGCACCAACGTAACTGTATGCAAATGGCTGGTGTGTAAGAAACGTCACGTCCACATTAAGGGCCATTTGGGTTTAAAGTAAATGACAGTGGTAGTGATGCATAACTGGCACCTGGCTGTATAACTGGCACCTGGCTGCATTACTGGCTCCTGGCTGTATAACTGGCACCTGGCTGTATAACTGGCACCTGGCTGCATTACTGGCACCTGGCTGTATAACTGGCACCTGGCTGCATTACTGGCACCTGGCTGTATAACTGGCACCTGGCTGCATTACTGGCACCTGGCTGCATTACTGGCACCTGGCTGCATTTCTGGCACCTGGCTGCATTACTGGCACCTGGCTGCATTACTGGCACCTGGCTGTATAACTGGCACCTGGCTGTATAACTGGCACCTGGCTGTATAACTGGCACCTGGCTGTATAACTGGCACCTGGCTGCATTACTGGCACCTGGCTGTATAACTGGCACCTGGCTGCATTACTGGCACCTGGCTGCATTACTGGCACCTGGCTGTATAACTGGCACCTGGCTGTATAACTGGCACCTGGCTGTATAACTGGCACCTGGCTGTATAACTGGCACCTGGCTGCATTACTGGCACCTGGCTGCATTACTGGCACCTGGCTGCATTACTGGCACCTGGCTGCATTACTGGCACCTGGCTGTATAACTGGCACCTGGCTGTATAACTGGCACCTGGCTGTATAACTGGCACCTGGCTGCATTACTGGCACCTGGCTGCATTACTGGCACCTGGCTGCATTACTGGCACCTAGCTGCATTACTGGCACCTGGCTGCATTACTGGCACCTGGCTGCATTACTGGCACCTGGCTGCATTACTGGTACCTAGCTGCATTACTGGCACCTGGCTGCATTACTGGCACCTGGCTGCATTACTGGCACCTGGCTGCATTACTGGTACCTAGCTGCATAACTGGCACCTGGCTGCATTACTGGCACCTGGCTGCATTACTGGTACCTAGCTGCATTACTGGTACCTGGCTGCATTACTGGTACCTGGCTGCATTACTGGTACCTGGCTGCATTACTGCCACCTACCTGCATTACTGGCACCTACCTGCATTACTGGCACCTACCTGCATTACTGGCACCTAGGTGTATAACAAACAAAGACAATAGAAACTTGAGAACAGGCAATGCATTGCTAATCTATAGTGCAGCCGTGCAGCATGAGAGGTGGGCAAGAGGTGTAAGCACTGCACTGCTCCCCATCCCTGTATGCACTTGAGCCACATACCCAGCATAGCTCAGGGCTGATACACAAGTAGCCCAGTGCGCCTGCATACTATAAATTGCTCTTACTGAATCTATATATATTCCGTTAGAAATTGTCTGCATAGTTAGACGTCACCTCTGCTCCATGTAAACACAGCTATGCGCCTATATTAGCAGCAGCTCATACCTTGCGCGCGTCTTACCCCTTGAGTTTTGTGTGGGTTCCTGGTCCTGGAAGGAAAGGTGGAAGCCCCGAGTCCTCTGCTCCTGGAACTTGCCAGCCAAATGCAACATGGCTCTGGGGTACTGCAATCCACTCCTACTATCTTTTCCAAGCACCATGCCAGGCCTTGGGGGGCACAGACGCTGCTCTGCACCCCGAGCATATCCAGCCCCCAGGGTTGTTAGAAACTGCTCAGTGGGGGTGTCATATCTGGCAGACCTAGGGGGGCCCCCCACAGACTGTTTGGTGGGAGAACAGGAGGAAAGCTGGCTGACAGGAGATAAGAGGCCTACAAGCGGATAGACAGTGGCTACATTAAAGGGAAGGAGCAGAGAAAGAAACATTCAGACACAAAGCAATTGTGCGTAAGGGCAGGCAGGGCACCGGGGCACAGCTGTCTGCATGGCACATCTACCACAAGCATCCTGGCACAGACACACCACCCATGGGAGAGCGAGGGACTGGCCGATAACCAAGAAACACAATATAATCAGAGAGAGAGAACTAGACAGACAGACAAAGCCAGCAAGAAGGGAGAGACAGACAGACAGCCATGCCAAAGGAAAGAGAGAGAAAGGCACAAAGAGAGAGAAGCAGCACAGTTACACAGGGACAGGGACACAGGGGAACTACTGGCCGGCTGAGCCTCAGCTGCTACGGGCTCTCACCCCACCCTGCCTGTGCCTCTCCCACCCTGCCTGTGCCTCTCCCACCCAACCCTGTCCCTCTCCACACCCCTTCACATGTCTCTCTCCACACCCCTCCATTACCCAAACCACAGCTGACAGCAGCACAGAGCGGGGCGGGGGGTCAGAAGCCTAACCTGCCCCTTAGTACTGCCCAGACAGACACCCTGATCAGACCACTGCGAGTCTGGGGGCCACAAGGCTTGGGGTTACAGGCACTTGACGGTCAATGTTGCCATTGCAGGATGGATGCTCAGCTCTTATAGAGAAGAACCCAAACCTGAATTTCAGTTGGTATCACATATATGTGTTATTGTTGTACTATAACTGTCCAACCCATCATCAATATATCTTGCCCTGAACCCCATTTTTTCAGGTCCAGAAGAAGAAATACATTTGTGGTGGTGGTGACCCTTATGTTACTTTCTCCGTCCCATTCTGGCGGGGACTCTCACTGTCCCACCGTGCGTGTCTCTGCTTATCTCACTCTCTATTCTCACATTTCCTTCCTTCCTAAACATGTTCTCACTCTTGCTTGCTGCTCGCGGGGACACGGAGCCCAGACGAGGCACATGGGGCAAAGAAGCCAGAGAGGAGGACGGGGGTCATACGGAAAGAGAACTGTGATAGAGGCCAACAAACCTAGGAACCCAGAGTATCAGGGGCAACATCCTATTTACAGCAAGCGAGTGCGAGGAGGGAGGATGTATGGAACAGATGTGGAGGCATTCAGTCCTAACGAGGGAATGGCAATTAGGATATAATAAACACTTATCCAGTCCCTAAGTCATAGCCTTAAGCTGGTCGTACACTAAATGATCTGCTTGATCGGTAAAGTTGCCAAACAAGCAGATCCTTCCCCAATATGTCCCCGTAAACCATATCCAGTCATTTGGCCCCAGGGCCGTAAGATCAGATTACAATGATGGACAGATGTCGGTAGGGCAGGTCCATTATAGGGCCCCATACAGGAGCAGGTAAGCTGCCAAAAGGGGTGGTTCACCTTCAGGTAAACTTCTATTATGTTATAGAATGGTCTATTCTTAACACGTTTTCAATTGGTCTTCATTTTTTTATTATTATTATTTGCCTTCCTATTCTGACTCTTTCCAGCTTTCAAATAGGGGTCACTGACCCCGGCAGCCATAAAACAATTGCTCTGCGAGGCTCCAGTTTTAATGTTATTGCTACTTTTTATTACTTAGCTTTCTATTTAGGCCCTGCTTAGTCGCTAGGTTAAATCAGGCCCTAGCAACTAGATAGCTGCTAAACAAAAAGCTAAATAACTGAAAGACGATAAAAAGTAAAAACTGAAGACCAACTGCAAATTGTCTCAGAATATCACTGTCTACACTACAGCATACTCAACGTTATTCTAAATGCAAACTACCCCTTTACTCCTTTACTATAGGTGAGCTGACTTTCCACTCATGTCCCCTCTCCACCCATGTTGCACCCCCTGTGCCAATCCCTTCACTGGCTAGCCCAATAGTGTGCCTCCCTTCCTATATCTTCCCATGCTTCCCTGTCTGGCTGGGGGACCCCCTGCTGCCCCCTGTCATTTCAGTTTAGTTACAATAACAGCAATAGCATCCAGTTAACCCCCAAAGATGTGCCCTAAAGTGTCCTGGCATATTGCTCCACCAACATGGGAAACACATGTATGGGCACTGGGCACCCTCACAATGTCAGTGCCAACCTGGGCATAGTGGGGGGCAGCATTGGGGGCCACATTATTTGCTTATGGCTCTAAAGAGGATGCCGGCCCTGCGCTATGAGTACAATACCTACAGCATCCTGTTTTGCACAGCTTTACTCACCCTTAATGGCTTCTGTGAGATATTCTAGTAATGCCCGGAAGTACAGGGACAGGGAGGAAGAACAGCCACGACAAGGGCCGGAGAGAGGGACAGAGGGGCAGATTGATCAAAATTGGAGCCTAGAGCTTAATACATAGAAACCCACCCACATTCTATTCATTCCTATGGGATTTTTAGAAGCGAATTTATCAATGGGGGGAAGTTAGAACTCACTATTTGATGAATACGCTTCGAAAAATCCCATAGGAATGAATAGAATGTGGGTGGGTTTTTATTTATTAAGTTCTAAACTTACATTTTGAGAGAGAGAGAGAGACATAGACTGCGAGAGGCAGGACTTTCCACTGTCCCCATATACTGACCCCATATCCCCAACCCCTTAACCCCCCCATTCCCATATACTGACCCCCTAACCCCACCCATTACACCTTCTACCTGCTTTGGCAATGCTAAATGTATTTGGTCCTGCCAATAAAGCTCATTTGATTTGAGAGAGAGAGACAGAGAGAGAAAGAAAGAGAGAGACAGAGATAGGGATAGAGTGAGAGACATGAGTGAAAGGGGGAGAGTGGAAATCTGGGAATTAGAAGAAAGACGGGGGATTTAAAGGGAGGGGGAGGCAGAATGGAGAGTTCCAGTGGAAGGGGGAAAGGCCAAAAGGCTAATGGCAGCAGGGAACGGGGCTTTTGTTCTGTGGGACTGTGTTTTGTCTGGGCTGCTGCTATCAGCGCACAATCAGTAAGGTAGATTGCAAGCTCTGTGGGGCAAATCTGCGCCTGGCACTATACCCGTCTGGTTCACATTTCACTGCAAACTCCACACAAATCCCTCGACAGGAGTGGGTGGCAAAAATGAATTATTCATAAATATCCTAAACAAAAGGGGGGGGGGCAGGGTTTAGGCGAGATGGGGCGACCACGAGGCTACAGGATTAACCCTTTAGAGCCCGTGCAGCAGCAGCATTATACTGTTACAATCCAATCAGATTAGGCACATACAGAAGGTCACGTTACCGGCACATCCTTGTACCGCGTACACAGAGGGTAGAGTGGGCATGTCTGTGCCATCCCGTGTGTGTACGGAGATACCCGCCCGACCGACACGGGCACCCATCACCATGTTATTTCTGGGTGAGCAGAAGAACAGTATGTGGGTGGGGGCAGGAATGTGACCAAGGAGGGTGTGTTGGGATATTAGGGGGGTAATAGTAATGTGCACCTGCTCTAACACACGCAGACACACAAACACACAGGCAGACACACACACAGAGTCAGATTTGAATCTTTACACAGACATAATGACTCTCATTACCCCCCCGGCACGCAGTATGGAGGGCAAGTGTGGAACAAAGCACTGAAGGCACAAAGAAGGCCTTAGGGATATACTATTGATTGAGTGAATGGGCTGTAAGCCCCATCTGCATATGAATGGCCGTCCCACCAATAACACTGACCCGCCCCATGTGTGTGCCATTAGCAATAACATGTCTGGCAGCGTGTAACACCCGTGTTAGGCCCTGCAGCATTTCCTACCATTAGGAATAATAGGCAAACAAAATTATAAGTAAAACTGCCACTAACACAGATGCATTTTAAACACAGGCTGATAAAATTGAAATTTTATGAGCCTGCACTTTTTAAAGGGTAAATCGCCCTCACAAAAACCTCAAGCAGCTGATAACTGCACTGGTAACACCCAGGCTGGGCAGTAGAAGTGGGATACAATAGCTGCAGGCACCAGTGCACTAACACCCAGGCTGGGCAGTACAAGTGGGATACAATAGCTGCAGGCACCGGTGCACTAACACCCAGGCTGGGCAGTAGAAGTGGGATACAATAGCTGCAGGCACCGGTGCACTAACACCCAGGCTGGGCAGTAGAAGTGGGATACAATAGCTGCAGGCACCGGTGCACTAACACCCAGGCTGGGCAGTAGAAGTGGAATACAATAGCTGAAGGCACTGGTGCACTAACACCCAGGCTGGGCAGTAGAAGTGGGATACAATAGCTGCAGGAACCAGTGCACTAACACCCAGGCTGGGCAGTAGAAGTGGGATACAATAGCTGCAGGCACTGGTGCACTAACACCCAGGCTGGGCAGTAGAAGTGGGATACAATAGCTGCAAGCACCGGTGCACTAACACCCAGGCTGGGCAGTAGAAGTGGGATACAATAGCTGCAGGCACCAGTGCACTAACACCCAGGCTGGGCAGTAGAAGTGGGATACAATAGCTGCAGGAACCAGTGCACTAACACCCAGGCTGGGCAGTAGAAGTGGGATACAATAGCTGCAGGCACCGGTGCACTAACACCCAGGCTGGGCAGTAGAAGTGGGATACAATAGCTGCAGGAACCAGTGCACTAACACCCAGGCTGGGCAGTAGAAGTGGGATACAATAGCTGCAGGCACTGGTGCACTAACACCCAGGCTGAGCAGTAGAAGTGGGATACAATAGCTGCAGGCACCGGTGCACTAACACCCAGGCTGGGCAGTAGAAGTGGGATACAATAGCTGCAGGCCCTGGTGCACTAACACCCAGGCTGGGCAGTAAAAGTGGGATACAATAGCTGCAGGCACTGGTGCACTAACACCCAGGCTGGGCAGTAGGAGTGGGATACAACAGCTGCAGGCACCGGTGCACTAACACCCAGGCTGGGCAGTACAAGTGGGATACAATAGCTGCAAGCACCGGTGCACTAACACCCAAGCAGGGCAGTAAAAGTAGATACAAAAGCTACAGGCACCAGTAAGTAATGGTTAAAACAGAAAGCGTAAACTATAAAAAGCAACAGAAATAAACATTTTTCACAAGCTCCCCTTCTTTAACTGTAACCACAAGCTCCGTGCATACAGGATCCCCATTCAGGATCTAGCGGCCTATGGATCTGACTTGGGGCAAAGTTTAGTTGCTGCAAATTGGGTGATCCCTCCCCAGCAGTGAAGCCAAACAGTAGCATTTCCCTAAGCTCCCCGCATTATAAGAGGAGCGGAATGAGTGACAGTCGTCCCTCCCTGCTGAGGATGAGCTCCATGACAGGCGGTTTCACCACCCTGTACCGATTCCCCCCCCCAGTGGAGCAGGAATGGGCAGAGCCGGCTTGAGGTTCCTGTAGAGTCAGCACAGGATATTAGTAGGAATGTTCCCACCTTCCTCCCTGCATTCCACCCCCATCTATCCATCCTCCTCGATGACAAATATTCCCTACACTATTTCTGGTTGCTCACAGGGCTGCCATGTCTGATAGAACCCTGCGCACTAACTGATCCCAGCATGAACCAACCTGGGCATGTACCAACCCAGCATATACCAACCTGGGCACGTACCAACCCGGGCACGTACCAACCCAGCATGTACCAACCTGGGCACGTACCAACCTGGGCACGTACCAACCCAGCATGTACCAACCTGGGCACGTACCAACCTGGGCACGTACCAACCCGGGCACGTACCAACCTGGGCATGTACCAACCTGGGCACGTACCAACCTGGGCACGTACCAACCCAGCATGTACCAACCTGGGCATGTACCAACTTGGGCACATACCAACCCAGCATGTACCAACCTGGGCACGTACCAACCCGGGCATGTACCAACCTGGGCACGTACCAACCTGGGCACGTACCAACCTGGGCACATACCAACCCAGCATGTACCAACCTGGGCACGTACCAACCCGGGCATGTACCAACCTGGGCACGTACCAACCCAGCATGTACCAACCCGGGCACCCCCGGCTGATCTGATCTTCACCTACAACTCCCGGGAGCATCTCGGCCGTTCATTTCAGGCTGCATAGTCACATTCTACCTGTTGCAGATCTACAACTCCCAGCATCCCCTGCGCAGCCTAGCAATGCTCGGACGAGCAGCCAAAAAGACGCACAATAGCCGCTGGAGAGTCCTGCAGGATTACGCTGCATCGATACACCTAGCCATCCTACCTACAGATTAACTCATTGCTGGCCTTGTCAGAAAGGAGGACCGTTCCTTTAAATTACAGCGTGCAACAATTAAATACAATAAGGTTACATATAGCCTCAAACAAACCAAAGGCCTTCCTGGTTCCTGATGGGTTAAAAGTGCTAATCCTGGACTGACCGGCCACTGACCTAACGAGCACTAATGAATGGTGATGCTCTGGCACTTTCTGATGCTTCTCTATAAGAGAGAAAGGCTACACAGAGATCCACTGGCCTGGATTCACACAGGGCCACCGTATTGCACAGCCCCCCCCCCCCCCCCCCCCCCCCCCCCCAGGTACACACCACAGAGAGAGAATACCTCCCTAGAGTGTTAGCTCTTCACACCTGTTCTAAAAAAATAAACACACAGAAAGATGCCGCTTCTGAGACACGGGTGCCATTTTTTCCCAAGGCCCTCATAATGATCAGCTGCAAGTCTGCCTCGCCAGGTGGGGTTTATATTCCTCCATCTTTTAAAATAATCGCATTTCGTGCAGTTCTTATAAATGCTTGTTGGACGTGAAGGTGTCGGTGCAGCTTTCCCTGACATCCAGCTAATCTGCTGGCAGATTCTCAGCCGGCCCAAGGACAGCCATTGAGCAACTCCCCGCGCTGTTTTGATAATAAACAAGAAAGTTATCAGCCAACTTGTTATGTTATGTCTTCTTGCACGGCAGCTTTGGGTGGGACCTACAGTTGCACCGCATTCCTTAATTCGCTGCAGAGTTGCAGCAGCTGGCAGAGGATGCTGGGAGTTGCAGTGGCTGGCAGAGGATGCTGGGAGTTGCAGGATCACATTAGACGACCCCCATCAAAGGGGGAAAACACAACCCTATTCAGGAATGAGTGCAATGTCAGTGTGTAACCCTTGCCAGCCCATGGAGGAATGTTTCTGCAGCATTGAGCATATGACGGGTCAGGTGATTATCAGGAAGCTCTCGCATTAAGCTTATGTCTTAATTACACACTCTACTGTTATGACTGGGTATTTATTCAGTAGTGTTTGCACTAGAATAGATTGTAAGCTGCCGGGGCCTAGAAATATATGGAATAAACCTATTAATCTTGAGGCTCTGCCAGACCAGCACAGGTTAAGTCTCAAAGAACGGGAGCATGGGAGGATCAGATAAAATTTAAGGCAAAGTTTGCCACAGACATATCACTGCACCTGTCCCTGTGGCTATACTATCCCATTTCTACAGAAAAGCCTGGGTGTTAGTGCACTGATGCCTACAGCTATTTCATCCCACTTTTACAGCAAAGCCTGGGTGTTAGTGCACCCGTCCCTGCAGCTATTGTGTCCGCTTCTACTGCCCATCCTGGGTGTGCAGGCACCGGTGCAATAAAAGCCAGGCTGGGCAGTAGAAGTAGGAGTCAATAACTGCAGGCACCGATGCGCTAACACACAGACTGGGCAGTAGAAGTAGGATACAATAGCTGAAGGCACCAGTGCACTAACACCCAGGCTGGGCAGTAGAAGTGGGAAACAACAGCTAAAGGCACCAGTGCACTAACACCCAGGCTGGGCAGTAGAAGTGGGATACAACAGCTAAAGGCACCAGTGCACTAACACCCAGGCTGGGCGGTAGAAGTGGGATACAACAGCTAAAGGCACCAGTGCACTAACACCAAGGCTGGGCAGTAGAAGTGGGATACAACAGCTAAAGGCACCAGTGCACTAACACCCAGGCTGGGCAGTAGAAGTGGGATACAATAGCTAAAGGCACCAGTGCACTAACACCCAGGCTGGGCAGTAGAAGTGGGATACAATAGCTGAAGGCACCAGTGCACTAACACCCAGGCTGGGCAGTAGAAGTGGGATACAATAGCTGAAGGCACCAGTGCACTAACACCCAGGCTGGGCAGTAGAAGTGGGATACAATAGCTGAAGGCACCAGTGCACTAACACCCAGGCTGGGCAGTAGAAGTGGGATACAATAGCTAAAGGCACCAGTGCACTAACACCCAGGCTGGGCAGTAGAAGTAGGATACAATAGCTGAAGGCACCAGTGCACTAACACCCAGGCTGGGCAGTAGAAGTGGGAAACAACAGCTAAAGGCACCAGTGCACTAACACCCAGGCTGGGCGGTAGAAGTGGGATACAACAGCTAAAGGCACCAGTGCACCAACACCCAGGCTGGGCAGTAGAAGTGGGATACAACAGCTAAAGGCACCAGTGCACTAACACCCAGGCTGGGCAGTAGAAGTGGGATACAATAGCTAAAGGCACCAGTGCACTAACACCCAGGCTGGGCAGTAGAAGTGGGATACAACAGCTAAAGGCACCAGTGCACTAACACCCAGGCTGGGCGGTAGAAGTGGGATACAACAGCTAAAGGCACCAGTGCACTAACACCCAGGCTGGGCGGTAGAAGTGGGATACAACAGCTAAAGGCACCAGTGCACTAACACCAAGGCTGGGCAGTAGAAGTGGGATACAACAGCTAAAGGCACCAGTGCACTAACACCCAGGCTGGGCAGTACAAGTGGGATACAATAGCTAAAGGCACCAGTGCACTAACACCCAGGCTGGGCAGTAGAAGTGGGATACAATAGCTAAAGGCACCAGTGCACTAACACCCAGGCTGGGCAGTAGAAGTGGGATACAATAGCTGAAGGCACCAGTGCACTAACACCCAGGCTGGGCAGTAGAAGTGGGATACAATAGCTGAAGGCACCAGTGCACTAACACCCAGGCTGGGCAGTAGAAGTGGGATACAATAGCTGAAGGCACCAGTGCACTAACACCCAGGCTGGGCAGTAGAAGTGGGATACAATAGCTGAAGGCACCAGTGCACTAACACCCAGGCTGGGCAGTAGAAGTGGGATACAATAGCTAAAGGCACCAGTGCACTAACACCCAGGCTGGGCAGTAGAAGTGGGATACAATAGCTGAAGGCACCAGTGCACTAACACCCAGGCTGGGCAGTAGAACCAGGATACAAGAGATACACGCACCGGCCAGGGAACATATGCACAAAAGTGAGAAAACTCTCAGCAGCCAGAGAAATATCTCCAGCTCCTAATATATCCATAGCATGTGGCCTTCTCTCCCCCACCCTGTTTGTCAAACATTCCAAAAGCACAATGGTCAGTGCCACTGCTTCTGTGGCAAACGATCCTGGGTTCATTTCCAGACAGGACCCCTCTGTACATGGAGTACACCACCAACTACTCCAGAATCCACTTAACTCCAACGACCAGCATCCCAGTGGTAGCCACATTTTACCTAGGGGAGCTGGGAGTTGCGGGTCAACAACATCAGTGGGCTGCTGTGGCTCCTGGCCCCTATGGAACGAGTATGGGTTACTCAGGACCGTCTGTGAGTGCTTCAAGGTATTAGCCAAACCACCCTTTTCACACCACCAACTACTCCAAAATCCGCTAAACTCCAACGACCAGCATCCCAGTGACAGCCACATTTTATCTAGGGGAGCTGGGAGTTGCGGGTCAACAACATCAGTGACTCCTGTTTATACCTGTGGATTAGAATTCCAGTAGAACTGCAGGTTCCCTTATGTTCTAGGAGTGGAATGCCGCATTCCCGGCACCAATTTCATTGGCACGCACAGGCCGACTGACTGGAGGTGAATGCTGCCGGAACCCATCTGTGGGTGCAAATGCCTCCAGAGAGCACCCACAATGCACAGTCAGTGTGTACCTAGGATTTGCTGGGAGTAAAAGTGATAGAAATAGTGTTAGGATCCCATTTATTTTGGAATGGCGAGACTCTGTGCAAGGAGACGCACCTCCGTATCCCAGAGGAGCCACTTTCTAAATAAACCAAGGCAATTATTTTTCATATTTGTAATGAAATGTTAATTACATATCCCATAAACGGGGCTGTCAAGTCAGGGCTCTGAGCCAAAACCATCCCAATCCAATCTCTGGTTTCCCTGTTATTTTGCTGCAAAGAATCCCTGGCATCTTAGTCCTGGGAATTACATGCAGGCCCACAGTATGTGTATGAATGATCCAGATGGATAGCATCCTCCAAGGCAATTTTCATTAGAAAATTGGGATAATATTTTCCAAACCCCTATCCCATAACACAGTGGTACGGGCCCCTATATTCACTGTATAACAGGACTATACCAAGGCCACCTACAGATGGGTGATAGAGAAAGTCAGCTTGGTACCAATCAGCTTCGGTTGGTCAAGTGGAATCGTGGAAGCTAAATCTATGATCAGTTCCTGTGCGTTACTGTATTGGGGCATATTTGCCCAAAGTTATTAAATAAGCCCCACAGTATCATTCCACAGATAGCGGTGGTCTATAAAAAAGATGTGCAACTGGCAGCCGGTCTGTAGTTGGACTGCAAGTCTCATGGTGACTCTGAAATACAATAACACCCCACAAATAACTCTGGCCCGCTGTACAACATAGGGCTCATTCACTAAAGTAAGAGTAATGCACAAAGCGCATGTAAAATGCCTGTTTTTAGTTTTTTAGCCATAAAGAATGCATTTCTCCCAAAAATCCATCTGTGGCCAAGAGCTAATCCCATCAGCAACTGCATGCCCTGAAACCCCCATATGTAATAAAGACACTAAGTTTGCCCAGGAGCAGTAACTCATAGCAACCAATAAGATGTTTGCTTTTAAACAGCTGCTGATTGTTGATTGGTTGCTATGATTTACTGCCCCTGGGCAAACTTAGTGCCTTTTATTACATACCCCCCTAAATCTTCTCTCTGCCACAGGACTGCAAACCCTCCGGCACCCAGGGAACAGTGGGCACAGCACTGGCAGAGGTGTCAGAGATGGTACAGATGCCAAGATGGTGGCCACTACCTTAAGATCAGCCACCAGAGGATTGCCTGGGGTTAACAAGTAGCCATAATAGGGGTGATTTTGGGGTCCGAGTAGCATTTCAAGTATCCTAGTCTATTGACTGCTTATGAGAATGTTAGTAATCTGTAACCAGCTTTAAAACAAATATGACCAACTGATGACTGATGCTGGAATTCTGGGAACTGTAGTTCTACAATATCTGAAGGGCTGCATGTTGCTGATCACAGCCAAAAATATTACTAATGGACTCTATTCATAGCCTCCTTCTGTGTTATAAACACACGGGGCGAGTAACATGGCTAAACCTGCCCCATCACAGGCAACAACCTTATTATGAAATAAAAGGGCTCAGTGAATGTTGAATCCCAAAAAGAGGGGGCTTGAACTGAAAAACCTTCTGGGGTCTGAACTAGGGGGTTTAATTCGATACAGTTGGACTGAGCCAGTCAGTCTGATTAGTTCCAGGAGATCCCAAACTGTCCATCTCTGTGGGAACTGCTCCGGCTGGGTCGCAGGGCATTCTCATCCATAGTGATAGCTGTGGAGAACCTATGGGAATAGGTGGCCACCGGATTTTTTTTCTTTTTTTTTTTCTTTTAATAAGACTGGTCGCTGCATATGTATAATATAGTTAAGTGTTTCTTAAATCAGATCCAACCATATTGCGACACAGTAAGTAAGATTGAAAAATGGTCTGAGGTCCAACCTGCCGGACGGCTGTGTCAGAGCGATTGCGCATTGTACTGAGTTACCGCTACAACCAATAATCTGTCATTGACCAATCAACCTACTGGATGTTTTGGGAGTGTGGGAGGAAGCCTGACCAGACAAACTCCCTGCAGATGAAGCCAAGGTCAGCATTCAACTCAGGGCTCCCAGTGCTTTGAGCCAACAGTGCTACTGGCACATAATAGCATAACTGAATCCCTTACTACACAACAACAACGTTTTGGCCAACTCATGCTTCTTCTGCAACTTTTACACAACAGTTAAAGCCCCTCTCACACAATGTTACAGATTTATACAGAGCTGTGGAGTTGGAGTCAGAAGCAATTTTGGGTACCTGAAGTCAGGGTTGGAGGGCATTTCGGCCCCTAGTACCACCCTGAGGCGGCACCCCTCGCCCCTCCATGCTTAGTGCAGAGAGCGCAATAGCACTGTCTGTGCTAGAGGAGCCACAATTTCGATTTAGTAATCATAATTTAGGCACTTTAAGTTACCAGGAGTGTTTTTTTAATTTCAGGGGCACGTTTCTCAACTCGCCTCATTGCCGTAGTGCCCCTGGTCGGAGGTACCATAAACTGAGGAGCAGGAGTCAAGAGTCCGAGGTACCATAAACTGAGGAGTCAAAGGATTTATATAACGACAGACCCGGGTTTATATGATTCTCTGCTCTCACAACATAATGGGTCAGTACCGATACAGTGTTATGTTTTGTACTGAACTACTGATTCCATGCTATACTCAGAACTCTGCACATTGTCACAGTTATTAACTTGAGTTCCAACAGTGCCAACATATTCCACAGAAATATATATACATCATGAGCATCTGCCCCTGGCTCTGCAGAGCTTACACTCTAAAGGTCCCCATACATGGGCAGATTGTAGCTGCCGATATGGGTCCCTTGGACAGATTCGGCAGCTTATCTGCCCATGCAGGGGCAGAAACGAGGGGCCTGGCCGACCGATATCTGGCCTGAAATTGGCCAGATCTCAATCGGGCAGGTTAGAAAATTCAGTCGGATCAGGGACCGCATCGACTCGTTGATGCGGTCCCCATACCGACTGCCCCATTGCCGCCAGTATAATTCAATCGTTTTGCCCCAGGGCCAAACAATCAAATTATTTTTTTTTAACTACATGCTCCCCAATATCGTAGGTGGGGATATCCGGTGCAGATCCACTCGCAATCTCAGCGTGTATGGGGACCTTTACATCCCATTCTCGTCCAAGCTTTGAGATCCAATATTTGCCCAGAGTACACGGTGCACCTTTTCACAATACAGTTACAGATATACAGCAGATCATCCATTCAATCATAGTTCCAAGAATATCTAGGGCTGAAAAATAAGCCAGATTTAATTGTCGCCCCAAAAGCCACAACCTTAGAGAGATGGCTGATAGAATAAATAGAAATCAGCCCAGTTGCTTGAAAATATTGCTTTATGCATGACGACACCCAAGATGGTTAGCTATTCAGAACAGATAACAGAAGTTTCAGTCGGATCACAGTTGGCTGAAAATTACTTACTTATAATTGGCTGTGGAGTAAGAGGGTTGTAGTCAGGGTAGTAGTCAGTAAAGTTCGAATTGGAAGCAATTTTTGGTACCTGGAATCCGCAAAAATGTACCGACTCCAGCTCCGACTCCTAATCCATTTGAATTGCAAATATACAATATGTTACAATGTCCTATTTCACAGAAAATAATGGTCATAATAAAGTACTTCTCTGCTGTAAAAATAAAGCCCAGTGCGTAGTTTCATTAGTGTCAAGTCCGGCTGAGCTATTATAACCTTATTGTTTGTCTTTTGTTTAAACTTTAGCTTTAAGGAATGTTTGTGTTTATTTAATAGATTAAATAAAAAAACCACAATGGCATTGGCTTAGATATTTAGACCCAAACATGAACAGTATCCTCACTCATGTTGGCAGTGACAGGCTTGGATGGCCAATAGGGTCGCACAGCAGCTTCCTAGCCAGTAGTTCTTTGGTTTGTTCCCAAAAGCAGACACCAGCTTCATACAGCTTTAACATTGCTGAGCTTGGGCAGTGATTAAATGCCTTATATGTTGTGTTCTTTCAATCAACATGGAAAATACATTAGTATACTAGAAACAGAGGGTTGGAGGTACTATAAACTGAGGGGTTGGAGTCGGAGTCGGAGTCAGAGCTGCCATAAACTGAGGGGTTAAAGTCGAAGGGACAATAAACTGAGGAATCAGAGGAACCATAAACTGAGGAGTCAGAGGTGCCATAAACTGAGGAGTCGGAGGTGCCATAAACTGAGGAGTCGGAGGTGCCATAAACTGAGTTGGAGTCGAAGTCAGAGGTACCATAAACAAAGGAGTCGGAGTCGTGCACAGCCGTGCAAAATTATGTCTGCTGATGCCTACCTATCAGAGCGGGCAGCCAAAATACATGGGGAGTCTGTTCAGTGCCACCCAAATCACCAGTCACAACTCTCATAGACTGGTGTATATGAATGGTATAAGGCAGTGATCCCCAACCAGTGGCTCAGGGGCAACATGTTGCTCCCCAACCCCTTGGATGTTGCTCCCAGTGGCCTCAAAGCAGGTAGTTATTTTTGAATTCCTGACTTGGGGGCAAGTTTTGGTTGAATAAAAATCAGGTGTTCTGCCAAACAGAGCCTTCTGTAGGCTACCAGTCCACAAACGGGCTACCAAATAACCAATCATAGCTCTTATTTGGCACCTTTGAAACTTTTTTCATGCTTGTGTTGCTCCCCAATACTTTTCCATTTGAATGTTGCTCGCAGATATAAAAGGTTGGGGATCCCTGGTATACGGAGTATGTGCTTCAAATGTAACAAAAGTGAAATGTAACATAAAATTTCACTCTTTTTTGAACTAAACAAGCCATACATACAGCATATCCTATACCTACTACTAAACTCATGCACTAAGTATCCCTGGCAGTGAAACTCCATTCTCCACCTGTAGTACAGTTAAGGTGGCCATACACGGGCTGATTGTAGCTGCCGATATCAGTCCCTTATCGTCCCATGTAGGGCCAGGAACGACGGGCCTGCCTGACCGATATCTGGCCTGAAATCGGCCAGATATCGATCGGGCAGGTTAAAAAATTCAGTCGGAGGATCGGCTCATTGATGCAGTCCCCGAACTGACTGCGCCTATTCCAGTCGTTATAATACAATTGTTTGGCCCCAGGGCCAAATGACCGAATTAGCCTAAATTCCCCCGATATCACCCGCCCGTAGGTGGGGATATCGGGAGAAGATCCGCTGGCTTGGCGACCTCGCCAGGCGAGCGGATCTTTACGTGTATGGCCACCTTTACTCCTGTAGTAAGCTGTAGTTAGGAGAGAATGCTACTACTGTAACCCAGCACTCCCCCTAAACTCCTGTACTTGGAATTAAACAACAACAAAACCAGGAAAAAAAAACACAGCAACATTCTCGAAAAAGGTGCAAATACTGGTTTACTGGTGTCACAATAGCCTTTGTGTGCCTTTATCGGAGTGCTACCAAAAAATTCCAAAAGGTTGCAGGCTTTGTGGCACAAATGAGGCATTTCAGAGGGCAAAAAGACTGACATACTGCCAAATAAACCACTTTTTGCACCTTTTTGGCATTCCTGTTAGAGGGTGGTGTAAAGCCCAAAGTGTTGCCTGTATTGTGGCATAGATACAGCACTTCTTGCACGTTTTTGGGGGGCTTGTGTAAAGCCCCAAATGTTCTGGCATTGCAACATGGATACAGGAATAAGCCACCTTTTCAGGGTGCTGCTGTGTTGCCAATTCACCCAGGGCAGCGGGGTTTGCAGCTGGCACCCAACATTATGTAAAGGGGTATTGAGTGCACTGTAGCTTTTGTTACCTTTTTTGTAAATTCCTGTACGTAGCACTACATTCCCTAAATTCTCACACACTGTTACACATCTCCACTCCCTAGTATTTTATGGGCCCCAACTCTTTTGAGCACAGAATACTTTATGACTTTGCTCAACACCTCTCACAGAAACAATGGCATGATCAGTATGTTGAAAGACTGTGCTTAGCATAACATAAACCATAGTGCAAAATATCACAGCCTTAACAATAGCCCTGCCTTAAAGGGGAACTCCTGCTTCTGAACCAAAATTTGTTAAAGAGCCCCACACAACCCAGAAACCCCTAATATCAGTGTCATCTGTTCCCTCAAAACGTATAAATAAATACCATTTGTATATGCTGAAATCTAGCTGCAAAACAGTTCTGCATCATTTAAAAATCTGGCAGGGGAGGAGGGACTAAAACATTAATGTTACAAATTGTAACAACTTCCCCACAGCTTACAGACAGCATGCAGGAACTACATAACCCACAATGCATTGCACTGTGATGTTCCTTTCCTTATTGGCATCACGTGTGCAGGGAATTATGGGATTGGGAGGATGCAGGCTGAAGGCAGGCGACTAAAGGTCCCCATACACGTGAAGATTTGCGCAAATGGCGAGGTCACCAAGCGAGCGGATCTTCACCCGATATCCCCACCTATGGGTGGGCGATATCGGGGAACGTGTAGGCTAATTTGATCGTTTAGCCCCAATGGCAGCAATGTGGCAGTCGGTTCGGGGACCGCATCAACGAGCCGATGCGGTCCCCGATCCGACTGAATCTTTTAACCTGCCCGATTGATATCTGGCCAATTTCATGCCAAATATCGGTCGGGTATGGCCGTCGTTTCTGCCCCTACACGGGCCGATAAGCTGCCGAATCGGTCCGAGGGACCGATATCGGCAGCTAGAATCGGCCCGTGTATGGGGACCTTAAGTAGTCAGCCAGATCAGCAGGGGAACAGGGGGCGGGGCTTAGGGAACTGTTCCAAACCATATTATTACATTAAAAATCATGAAAGGCTGCATATTTTTTAATTGATGTATATTGCAAAGTTGCTTGAAATAATGTCTAGGTTTCAAAAAGCTTAAGATTGTTTGTGTCAAGTTCCCCATTAAATTGCTATCCCACAATGGCAGACAAGAGCGCAGCGAGCCCTGTGCTTAGTATGGCCCCATGGTGCATAACAAGCCAGTGTTAGCATGGCACGCACACACACATACTTTCAGCATTACAACACTATGCCTAGCACAGCATATTCAGACAATCAGAAAGGCCGGGTTTAGCTTGGCATACACTGAATGTAGCAGGGCTGTGACTGGCAGGGCACACTCAGCAAGACTGTCACTAGCAGGGCACTTACTGGCTGTAAATAGTCTGACTGGCGTGATACACACTGGATGTAAAAAGACTGCAACTGGTAAAGTACACACAGAAAGCAGCAACACAATCAATGAAAGTTGCTCAAAAAATAAACTTTTAATATGTTTAGGAAGAGCCTATAGCAGTGATCCCCAACCAGTGGCTCAGGGGCAACATGTTGCTCCCCAACCCCTTGGGTGTTGCTCCCAGTGCCCCCAAACCAGGTAGTTATTTTTGAATTCCTGACTTGGGGGCAAGTATTGGTTGAATAAAAACAAGATTTCCTACCAAATAAAGCCCCTGTAAGCTGATAGGGTGCATAGAGGCTGCCTAAAAGCCAATCACAGCCCTTCATGAACTTTAATGGTGCTCCCCAAGACTTTTTACATTTGACTGTGGCTCACGAGTAAGAAAGGTTGGGGACCACTGGTCTTCACAATATATTTTTTAAGGATTTTAAGTTACTAGCGTTCCTAATCTGCCTCTTTCTGGGCCACTACCTAGTTGTCAGGGTCGCTGACCCTGGGAACCAAAGAACTATAAGTCTTCGATTTTTGTTTATTTTACTGATTGTATGTTTTATTGATTATTGATTATATTAAGGCTACTATTCAGCTTCCATTCTGACCAAGCCAGAGGGGCTGCTGTAAGATTTCAAAGAGAGTCACTGTTGCTTGGTTGCTATGGTAATGGTAATAGCAACCAGAGTCAGATTGGGATATCCAATGTCCACCAGGGCTGTCCCCTCAGGGACCCCCCACGCTAGTCAAAGACCTTCCCCCTACCAGTCACAAGTATCCACCCCTTCGGGCCACGACTGGGGGATGAGCACCTGGGTCAGAGAGCGAATGGGGAGCAGGACTTGGTTGGCGGGGCGGCCCACTGGGTTTTCTCTCGGTGTCCTGCCAGCCCAGTCTTACCATGCCATCAACCACATCACGGTTAAAATTCCAAGCCTAACAGCTGCACAACCAAGAATGTGACTTATTCAAAAACCACAAAAAAATTAAGACCAACTGCAAATTCTTCCAGGATATTAATATGTATATTAAAAGTTAATTTTATGTGAACTATTCCTTAAAACTGTGATTGGCTAAATGTAAAGGGATAGTAACAGGCATGTATGTATCTATATCTTTATTTATACAGCATGACATGTATATGGAATGCTGTACATTTGTACAGTAAAGATGGGGGAACACTAGAGGAAAGGGGTCCCTGCCCTGAAGGGCTTACTGTCTAAATGGATTGATAACTTAGGAGGGGCTGTGATGGGGTTAGCAGACACTGAATGAATCAAAAGGGGGGTTCTATGGCATATTCCAAGTTTAACAAGGGATCCATAGCTTCATGATATATCAGCATAGTGACCAGAGATATCTGAGAAAGCTGTATTGATTGCGGCCCAATATGCACAACGCATTCAGGCAGCTCTACACCAGGAACCTATAGGCACAGGACTGTCTTCCACTCTCTCATCTTTCTCCAATCCTTTACCATTCTCTGGCCTCCAAAAGCAGAACATGGCTCCTTACTCCAGTCCTAAGCTAGCCAACATATCTGGTCTTTGTGACCTCGAGCAGGCTAACTCCCCATTCCTCAAGGCTACACAAGAAAATCAGTTATTATGTCTAGAGCAGGTACATGTACAGTGAGCGATACCAGGCCGGGACTGGCAATCTGTGGGTCCCAGCAAAAGCCAGAGGGGCTGCTGTAAGATGTCATAGGCAGTCACTATTTATTGGGCTGGGGGGGCTGTTTGTGCCTCTGGGTACTGGGAACGCCAGGGGGGCTGTAAGGTGCCACAGACAGTCACTATTTATTGGGCTGGGGGGCTGTATGTGTCTCTGGGTACTGGGAATGCCAGGGGGGCTGTAAGGTGCCACAGACAGTCACTATTTATTGGGCTGGGGGGCTGTTTGTGCCTCTGGGTACTGGGAATGCCAGGGGGGCTGTAAGGTGCCACAGACAGTCACTATTTATTGGGCTGGGGGGCTGTTTGTGCCTCTGGGTACTGGGAATGCCAGGGGGGCTGTAAGGTGCCACAGACAGTCACTATTTATTGGGCTGGGGGGGGCTGTTTGTGCCTCTGGGTACTGGGAATGCCAGGGGGTCTGTAAGGTGCCACAGACAGTCACTATTTATTGGGCTGGGGGGGCTGTTTGTGCCTCTGTGTACTGGGAATGCCAGGGGGGGCTGTAAGGTGCCACAGACAGTCACTATTTATTGGGCTGGGGGGGCTGTTTGTGCCTCTGGGTACTGGGAATGCCAGGGGGGCTGTAAGATGCCACAGACAGTCACTATTTATTGGGCTGGGGGGGCTGTTTGTGCCTCTGGGTACTGGGAATGCCAGGGGGGCTGTAAGATGCCACAGACAGTCACTATTTATTGGGCTGGGGGGCTGTTTGTGTCTCTGGGTACTGGGAATGCCAGAGGGGCTGCTGTAAGGTGCCACAGACAGTCACTATTTATTGGGCTGGGGGGGGAGCTGTTTGTGCCTCTGAGTACTGGGAATGCCAGGGGGGCTGTAAGGTGCCACAGACACTCACTATTTATTGGGCTGGGGGGCTGTTTGTGCCTCTGGGTACTGGGAATGCCAGGGGGGCTGTAAGGTGCCACAGACAGTCACTATTTATTGGGCTGGGGGGCTGTTTGTGCCTCTGGGTACTTGGAATGCCAGGGCCTATTTTGAAGCCCAGTCCAGACCTGAGAGATACCTCCCAAAAGGTATTTGCTTTAGCACCCAAAGACAGCTGGAGGTGACTTGTGTCCCCTTTTTTATTCTGTGCTTAGTTTTATGTACATGGAGTGCACCGTGAGCATTTTACCTGCGGCTATAACGCACCCAGCCTCTATTCCCCCACTATAAGTTTAAGGGTTTAGTTTGGTGCGTGTTCATGGCACCCCCATTTGGGCACATACTTAAACATGATTTAACTACTCCAGTGGATGTAGCCTAAGGGCACTGGCAAAAGGGGAGATTATTTACACGCGACAGATACCGTGGGCTACTGATTTCCCTGAAATGCTTTCCCACCGGCAATAATAAGTCGCCAATGGAAAAACATACACAGTGCTTCATTTTCCCAAAGTTGCCTCGGCAGAAATGAAGCGCCATATGTTTTCCCACCAGCAATTTACATTATTGCCAGTGGGAAAGCATTTTGGGGAGATCAGTTGCCCACGGTAGGGAAGATTTAATGCAGGGGACTAATCTCCCTGTGTGCCCTAAAGGTGCCCACACACAGGCTGTTAAAAGCTGCCAACTCAGTCCTTTCAGATAATGAGGCCAATATCAATCGAGCAGGTTTGCCATCAGATCAAAGACCATAGCTGCACATTCATGTGGTCCTCATCCCAACGGCCTGCATAGCACCAATCACGATCCAATTGTTGGCCCAAGGGCCAAGTGATCATATCAGCCAGATCGCCCATATCGGTGGGCATATCGGTGAAGGATCTGCTCATTCGGCAACCTCACCAAACTAGAGGATGTTCATGTGAGTCTGAGCATATTCCAGCTTCACTGGCAACGGGACAAAACAACCAAAATTGCACCCAACAGTTCTGATGGGAATCAGAAGCGCCCAGAGAAGTGCAAGTACCCTTAGGCTAATGCCACATGTGGCAGAACTTTGGCCTGCGGATAAACAGAGGCTGAGTACCGCCCCTAAGCTTGAATCAGCATTCTTCTGTATCTACACCTTGAGTCACTGTGTCGGTATGGGTGGAGGCACATGGAGCAGATTTTGGCTCAGAAATGCAAGAGTAAGGATTATGCACCAAAATCTGCTCCATCTGCCTGCACCCATACCGACACAGTGGCTCTAGGTGCAAATACAGAAGAACGCTGCGTAGGGGCGGATTGTCAGCCTACGTTTACCTGCAGGCCGAGAATCCACCACGTGTGGCATTAGCCTTAGACTGCCCATGTACCTAAGAATTTCCTTGTTGGGTGAGGTTGCTAAATGATTGGAACCATGGCAACCCATGCACTGGACAAAATCATTATAGTGCTTATACTGATTTTCTAACCACTGGTAGGGTTGCCACCCTTTGAGGCACGGGGCATGACCAGAAATTGATGGGCAGTGGAAGAGGTAATGTGTGGG